>NC_080587.1:20243238-20495738 GCF_029962835.1 Magnolia sinica | reverse complement strand
GTATTAGTTGTTTAGTTGCCTATTATGCTTACACTTCCTAGAATAGATCAGCATGATTATAGGAAATTTCTTGCATAAAGCTACGTCTCTTGATTTAATAGAATTTCATTCAAAGGCAATTATTCTTTTCCTTCTTTTACATCAAAGGCTATCAGAAATTCGGTGCAACTCCCAAGTACATGGTCTACAACTAATTGAGACCATTTACTACCCTCCCCTGACCTTTCTTGACTTGGTCCTGGTGGGGCAATGTGCTGGCATCCATTCATTGGTTGCCACGTGGGTTATTTGTAACACAACATTCCGATATTCTTCTACAAGGTAAGAGGGTTGGTATATCTAAAAAAATCTCAAAAACCACGTCTACTGGGTAGCCTAAGATTCTTTTTAAATATGGTTTATCTATTGACTCTCTTATTGTATTTGAAATATAACTAGTTTGTGAAATCTCTTTCAGTTGACTGAATGAAATTCAAGGGTTTAGCTCCATCCAATAATGTGTATTCAGTAGTGTCGCCTTCTTCAATTTATTATTTTAATATAACATATGAAAAGTTTTAAAGATAAGGCATTCTCTTTGTGTTGATTCATTTTTCTGTTCAAGACTATGCTTTCTCTTAGGGTCAGTTCTAAAGTATATTCCAGCACATTTCTTACCATCAAGGATATTCTTCACTATATTAGGATGTTTTCTTTTTTTGCCACATACATTAATCGTAGCCACATTCTCAATCAAGAACTTCAAGTAAAATTTGTAAATCATAAAATATAAAATAGAACATGTCGATTAGCAAAACTCCATGACATAAACACTATAAGAAAGTGCTGGTCAAATAAAGATGTATGTGATGGGATTATTTTCTTCAACACAAAAACACCAGGGACACAAGGTCTTTCCTACTATTCAAGCTTTTTCACATTTTGCATTTTTTTTATTTGGAAAAATAATTGATTATCTTCATTAGTCAATTTTGATATTTAAAGGCTTTTTGGTTATTTGGAATCTAATTAATTTCTTTTTATTACTTTGTTTTGCAGGTTGTAGGTAGAGACGGATGAGGGCTGGATGGAGGGATTTTATTTTATTTTTTTTAATCTTTTATGTATTTGGAACCATTTTCAATTTATCATTGTAAATATTATATATTTTTATTATAAAGCAATACAATTTTTTTAATATTCCTTTTTAATTGTGTTGTGCAAAAATTTCTAGGTTTCAAATATGTAAAAAAAAAAAAAAAGGCAGCTGTAATGCCTTTTATTGGTGCTTGGCTTGGTCAAGGCCTTTTACTGGTGCTTCATTCGGCATTTACTGGCGCTTCGGCAGACTTCTACTGGTGCTTTTCCAGGCTATAGCGTGCGGCCAGTTAAAGTTCAGGTAAAGGTTGATGGCCGCCGGTAAACGATATTCTATGACGGCGGACGGGAAAAAGCGCTGCTAAAAGATTTAGCAACGCCCTTTTCTGCCTATATTTGTCTGACCACCGGTAAATCTTGTAAAGGCTTTTTTTTTTTTTTTTTTTGGTGTAATGAGTCCTGTCTAATAACCCCTAGGTGTTTACAGTGCTTGTATACATGCCTTTGCACATGCAAATATGGCACATATACAAGATCAAGCTTTCCATGAGATGGGCCACATTTTTTAGATCACCCAACGTGGGTTACCACAAACAAAACAATGGATGGATAGGGGAAAAGATCATTTAGACCTCCTTTTTTTCACATAGAAGAGCCTACTTGAGTGAAAGCACTGATCTTTAGACCAGATAATCTAAGAAATGTGGCCCATCTCATGCAAAAGCTTGCATTTTGTACGCATGCAATGGCATTTATATATGCCGCCCCACTTGTCAACGTGGCAAATGTGTTTGAGATCCAATCCATCCATCCGTTGGGTCCCACTGTATAAATGGCTCTGCCTATACATCAGCCTTATCTACTCATCAAACAGGCATTCTGTTAGAAACAAAATGATGGTGTTTAAAAAGTTGGATTTTTATTATTGTTATTATTTTTTTAGGTTTTTAAAGTTCATGAATCGTAACTCTAGTAATTGTTAGACAGGCCCAATTTTTTAATGAGGGCATCTACACGGTGGGACCCATCTGAATATGGATTGGATGTCACACATGTGCCACTTTTCTACATGCATCGCATGCGAATGGGCTTCCTGGCGCATGAGTGTGGCCCATGGCATATATACATCCATACAGACCGTGGAATTGTCCCCATTTGAGCATTATTAAAAACTTAAGCGGATCCAACAATGATAACCATCCAATGCTTGAATTATTTTAGACCGCCGACCATCACCTTTTAAAAGGGTTGCTACAGTCAGATTTTCAGGTCATGATCCATTCACACTAGGCTGTAACACCTGGCTAGTTTGGATTAAATTGCTAGAATGCAATGTAGCTTGGATGAGACACCACAGCCTACAAAAAGGTGGTGAACTATCACAACTGGTGGACGTTATCTCGATCCTATTTTTGTTGGTGGTTCAGTCAACTGGCCACATGCTCTAGGTTGGTTTTGGCTTGGAAATCAACTTCATTCAAAATCATAAAATGCAGAGAGAACTAACAGCCAATCTGCTGTTAGCCTAGTGGTTAAGAGCGTTTGATTTCATAGCAGTAAGTTGTGGCTTTGAGCTTTGATGGATGAAGTCGCTTATATTTATTTATTTACAAAAGATTATCAAATAACTGACCAGGATTTAAGGTGACCCAGCCCATTTATTGGCCGGTTTCGAGCAAACGGTCTGACCCAGTCTGATACAGGTTTTAGAACGTTTACAATATTAAATTTTATTCTTCATATTAAAATTTAAAAAATAAAAATAAAAATTGACCAAATTGCTATGCATGGTTAGAGGCCTGTTGATCACAGCAGCCCACCCACAGTCAACACACGTGCCAACATTGCACATGGGTGAGAGATCCCTGCTGTCTCTCAAGTGGGTCCAACCATGTAGATGCCCTGATCTGAAAATCAGGCTGGTCCACTGATAAGGTGTGTCATAGTCTATGAAACAAATGGACGGCTGAATAATCTTGGCCCAGTTTTTCTGAGCCTCCCATCTGTTTAAAACATTGCAGTCCACATTATGAGTGGAGCAGCCTAATACAAGACTGCCGACCATGCGACCACTTTGGCCCCGTTGCATGCCCTGCTGGCGTCAAAGGTAAATTGAGTTCAGCATCCAAATCTGGTTCCTTGTCAGGTTAAAAATACACTATCACGCCCTCAGGCTGTCGCCGTTCTTATGTCCACTCCCAAAGCATCAAGCAGAGAACCAGAACAAGAGAGAAAGAAATCAACATTGCAGAATTTATAGGCATTTTATCAAAAACACCAGGAATGAAAAATAATATTCAATACAATATAAGCTGACTGAAAAGAGTAATATCCTAAATGACTCTATCTCATATTACAGCTCAAAAGTTCTTCCTCGTCAATGACTCAATGTCATCAGGTACACTGTAGCTTCTTCCCATGGATTCTTGGATTTCGTTGCTCACATCCATCGGAACCATCATCTCATCTTGCATGTTCTCCATCATCTACTCCATCCAAATGGTTCTTTACAAAACATCATAATTAAGACACCATATGGCTACTTTCTAGAGGTTAGACCAAAAAGAAAATGGACTAGATTGGTTTAAGATGTTAGAATATTTGGTTGCAATCAAATAGACTAAAAAATAAAAAATAAAATTGAAAAATAAAGAAAATGAGATAGAAAACTTATAGAGTTGAGTCGAGGTATGACGTGAGTCACTCAACTTGAAATTGAATTTACTCTCCTTGGACAACATCCCAAGTGTAACATGTTACCAGAGCAATTGACCTCTAAGATACAACAACTATGACCCAGTCTAGCGGTGCACTCATTGTACACAGGCTTGATTCACTTGCAATTTAACCCAAAAGTACTGAGTTAACTCATTAATGAACTTAGTAACCAAAACTTTTAAACAATAAGAATAGAGAGAGTTTTTGAAGAAGAGAAGAAATGATTTGATTATCTTAAATGAAATAAGGGAATCTTTATATAGACTTTGAAATGATGCATTAAACACAAATTTTTAAGGTTTTTGGTTGGTTCATTCGGTTTAAATCTAACAGGTGTAACCAACCAACTAACCAGGGGTCTTTCTATTTTAAAATTGAAAAGGAGCAAGTGTGAGTATACTCTCGTACAAGATAAAGTCCCACGAGTACACTTGCAATCGCAGCCATGGCTTGCCCAATGTAGCGTGTATGTAGACTTGCGCTCAACGCATGTAGTCAATGGCATGGAATAGATCTATTGGCATAGCTTCCTACATGACCAAATTTACACGTCTCTTGAAAGAAACTCGAGCCCTTAAGTAAAAAGCTTATCTTATAAATTTGAAAAGATTAGGTAAATTGGATGTTGGAGTAAACCCACACTACAAAAACAACACAAATTTTCAATTTTGGAGGGAAACCAAAATTTTCGAAATTCTTTTTTATTTTATTTTAAACCAAAATACAATATAGGATCTTAACCATAGAAAAGAACCTAAGTTGCATTTGGCTCAAGCCCGGAGAATAATAATTAATGAATTTGGGATTTTCACTTGAAGTAGAATTTTAAAAATCACGAAAAAAATACTCACGTGGTATCAAAGAGCTCTTTCTTACCAATACAACAAAAAGGAGCCCAAGTTCTCTCTCTCTCTCTATATATATAGCTGAGTATTCATCATATGTTATGTGACTTGAAAATCTAAACGGTCCACGTGAAGCATTACCTCATGAAACCCCCGGGCACAATTTTTACTTTGATCCAAAACTTTGGTAAGCCATGAAAAATGAAAACAATTTCCTCCCTTGATTTCAATTTATCTTTGCTATGCCCACCAGAATTTTAGATCAGGGTGAAAATTTGTACATTGGGATTTTATGGGATTCCGCATCACATGGACCATTTGGATTAGATGCCCATGACACAAGTACAAAGGTGCGCACCTGAGCATGACTCTATATATATATATATTTATTTATTTGTGTGCCTGTGAAATACTTCTAAGAATAGAAATTCCATAATCATAAATTATTTTGTTAATCCTCTTGCCCTATTTTGGTGTAGGGCCTGCCCTAGCCTTGTTGAGCCAGGGTCCACGCGAGGCCTTTTTGGACAGATTAGGGATATGGCCGGGGCAGGGCATAGTGAACTAGGGTCAAGCTAGGGTGCGACCCAAGCCGAACTGGCCCTAGCGTGGCCCATCGCCACCGTTGCTGGCCAAGTATATGTCCGTATCAAAACCAGAACCGGCCCGGTTTAACTATCGGGTTCAAATCCAGCGAACTAGCGCTACGCTCGTCCAAATTCGAGATTTGGCCCGAAATGGGCCAGCCCACTTTTACCCCTTGAAAGCCTTGAATTCACTACTTCAGCAAAGAGCCATGGATTCTACAAAACACCAGTCTCAGGATGGAGATAGAAAGAGAAGAGGGTAAGGGCAAAAGCGTAATTTTCATCGAAGGCAGCTGGTTCGATTTCCACTTCGATCTTTCCATTACAGACGGATTCAATGCTTGAACTTGCAATGGTAATTATAAAAGAAAAAAGAAAAGCAAATTTTAGTTATGTTTCATTATCTCTTTCTCTTCCGTTTTGAGATTTTCAAACGAATTTCTTGATTTTCAAATGATAACATAATTACACTCCATGTTTCTGATAGACACGCCCTACCTATCTACTTTTGGGAAGCGGAGCGGGTGGTGACCCCAAAACCACCTAGCTAGGTGGTGTTGGGCGCTGTGGGGCCCGCCGTGATGTATGTGTTTTATCCACGCCATCCATCCGTTTGGCCAGCTCATTTTGGGGGATGGGCTTAAAAATGAAGCAGATGAAACCTAAAGGACTACACTATGAAACAGGGGTGTGATTGAACGTCCACCATTAAAAACTTCTTGGGGAAGTTGCAAGTTTTGATCAAGTTGATATGTGCGTCTTTCCTTCATCCAGGTCCATGTGATCTTATCACATGTTAATGGTAAAGGTAACATTATATCCTACTGCTTCCTGTGGTGTGGCTCCATTTGAGATTGATCTGTTTTAGCAGTCACGAGCTAGGTGAGGCCCACTGTTTGTAAGAAATCCACAGTATCACCCATTAATTTCACCATATCATTTTAGTCTGTGAGCCTAAAAATGATGGAAATCCAAAACTCAAGTTGGCCACATGCATGCAATAGTAAAGAGGAAAATATGTACCATTGTAACCTTCCAAGGGTCTACTGTGATGTTTATTTGCCATCCAAAAATGGTCATAAGATCATTCCCACAGGGATGAACGGAAAACGCAAAAATACTATCCTGATCCAAAACTTCTATGAACAGTCAGTGTTGGCGCCTTCCTGCCTTGTGGCATACTTCAGTTTTGGATCTGCCTCATTTTTTGGCCCACCTGACAAGGCAGAATGGGATGAAATTGTCTTAAACATCATGGTGGGCCTGAGCGTTTCAAGGGCTTCCATTCAATTGAAACTCATTATTAATGCATGCATCATGCATTGAATGTTAACTGAAGTACATAGTACTGTGCCACAAATCTATGGGCCATATGATGTATTTGTTTTATCCATACAGTCCATCTGTTTTACCAGCTCATTTTAGGGCATGAGCCCAAAAATAAAGCTGATCCAAAGCTCAGGTCAACCACAAAAATAAAGCTGATCCAAAGCTCAGGTCAACCACACCAATGAAAAAGTGGGGATAATGAGGCCCACCATTGAAACCTACCTAGGACCCATCATGATGTTTTTGAGATATCACCCCATCCATCTGTTTTTCTGGCTCATAATAAGGGGTGGCCCAAAAATGAGGCAAATCCAAAACTCAGTGAGCCACATAAGATGAAATAATAAGGAGCGCAATGCCTAGTGTTGAAACGTATTGTGATATTTATATGCCATCTAAGTCGCCTTACCCCATGATGAAGGTAGGGCTCACCATGATATATTTTGAGAAATTCAACCCAAGCATCCATTTTTTAACAAC
The DNA here is from genome assembly GCF_029962835.1 of Magnolia sinica. Classification (NCBI taxonomy): domain Eukaryota; kingdom Viridiplantae; phylum Streptophyta; class Magnoliopsida; order Magnoliales; family Magnoliaceae; genus Magnolia; species Magnolia sinica. The sequence goes on along the minus strand of NC_080587.1, from coordinate 20,488,702 downwards.
TCATGTTAGCGGGTGAGCCAAAAAATGAAGCTGATCCAAATCTTTGGTGGGCCACATTGAAGGAAACAGTGCAAATTGAATGGCCACAATTGAAATTTTCACAGGGCCCACCATGTTGTTTATATGCCATCTATACCGGCCATAAGGTCATTCCCACCGCCAGAAATCATATGGAGAAATGATTGGCGGGATGGATATTTCAAAAGATTATTGGGCCTCATAACTGGGCCCACTGCCTAAAACGAGCAGACGAAAATGGCCAAGAAGGTGTATTTCTCAAAACATCAAAGTGAATGTAGATTGGATGCGACGCCCACTAGGATATAGCTAGAGATGGACCATCCTCTTGGGAGCTCTATGGAGCCCACCTTGAAGTATGGGTTATCCATGTCATCGATCCATTTTGCTGGATCATTTTAGGGCAAGATCCCAAAAAGGATGCAAATCAAATGCTCAAGTGGACCACACTACAGGAAGTAATGGTGACAATGACACCTACCGTGATGTTTATTTGCCATCCAACATATTCATAAGGTCACATAGATCTAGATGAAGGGAAAACATAAATATTAGTTTGATACAAAACTTTTTTAGTCCCCAACAAGTTTTCAACAATAGGTGTTGAATCCCCATTGCTTCATGTAGTGTGTTTCACTTGAGCCTTCGAACTGCCTCCCTTTTGCGCTCATACTCTAAAATGATCAGTCAAAATGGATGGAAAGCGTAGATAAAACAGATATTACAGTGGGCCTTATAAAGCCCCTATCCGGACCATCTCTCTCTAACTAGGTCCTGGTAGGGGTAGTACCCAACCTGAGTCCCATCAGGGTGACGCATTTATGTTTCAAAGGTGCTCCGGAGTAGTTTCAATAGTAGGAGTCCAATACCATTGTTTCAAGTCATGTAGCTGTTGAGTGTTGGATATGCCTCATATTTGGGGCCACCCCCCAATGAGCTGGTGAAATTGTTAGATGGGCTAGATTTCTTTAAAACATTATGCTGGCCACATGAGTTTTTGGAGCTCCTCTAAATAGTTGTTAAATACCATTGTTTTGAGTCGAGCAGTCCACTTGAGTGTCGGGTTGCCTCATATTTGAGCCCACCCTCTAAAATAAGCTAACAAAAATGGTGAATAGGTGGGATTTCTCAAAAACATCACGGTGGACTACATGAAATTTTGAAACTCCTCCATTATAACATTGGGTGTTCAATACCACTGTTTAAAGCCATGTAGCCCATTTTAATTTTGGATCTTCATCATGTTGGGCCCACCAACTAAAATAAGTTGGAAAAACTAGTGCACGGGATGGATTTCTATCACAGTGGAAAATATGAGTTTAATGAGCTGAAGAAAATGGGGGCCGGGGGATCCGATTTTCTATTTGGACAAGCAGCGTTCTGTTAGTCAATTGTCAAATATGGAAAAGGCAGCTGTTTTTTCACAAAGAGTCTAAAATTGGGCCATTTTGGGATTATGGCCCAAAAGGGAGGTGGCTGAATGCAAAAATATCTAAAATCTATGTCAAGGTTGACCAATCTCTTCTCATAACCAGTCTCTTCTTCTGAGAAGGATTTCTTTGAATCAAACATGGAATTCCTTCGTCACTTGCAAGGTCATTAGCTGCTCGGCATGAACATATTTTTAGACACGGGCCCACCTGAATTGGTCCTGATTGTGCCGGATGATTCCCTGCCCAAAGAGATCATTTGTTCCTTTTATACATCTGTATTTTAAACCTTAGAATTTAAGCAATGCATCTAGGAGTCAGAGAGCAAAAAAATTGCACTAGTTGTCACAGTGATGTTGAAAATTCCAGGAGTCAGAGGAGTGACGCCATCCAGCTAGAAAGATATTTTCATCTCTAAATTGTGATGGGCCATGCAGGCTTGATGGCTGTCTGGATCACCTTTTAACTTATTTCAAGCTTCTGCATACCATTGTTTCTGTACTGGGTACTTGATGTTTCTAACCATCTGATCAGTTGTCCATGGTTCTCCATTAGAAAAAAAGGAATATGATTACCCATTTATGTTAAAGAGAGGCTGTAGATGGGATTGTTGTGATTGTTTGATCATAGAGGCTTTTGGGCTGTGGATTGACAGGGCACATGAGATGAAGCATACATGTCAATGGTTGTACCTCAAATTGTATCACATCACTAAACCCATGACAAAAAAAAAAAAAAAACAAAACAAAACAAAACAAATGGCTCCCTTCAAGTGACCAGTTACAATCACGGTCACCATACATATCTATGGTGGAGATTGCAGTGAACACAACTTGAGGTATTCTAGCCGGAGAGCTTCCTTTTGCTATTGAAATATGATCAATTAAAAGTATCTGCTTTCTCAAGGAAATTGGCTCATCGCATTGATATTATTAAAGCAACAACATTGGTATCTTGGTGCTTTCCATGTTCTTTCTTTATCTCTCTTTTTATTCATTTTTCTCCCACTTGATGGAAAATAGTATATAGGTCCACAGTTTGATTATCTTCCCTTCCACATTTATCACCAATTTCAATTCTTTGGCATTTCTACAGTACCAAGAAAAGATGGCAGAAGTATTTCTCTCCGCTCTTGTTCAGACAATGATGGGGAATTTGAATTCTCTACTTCTGCAACAGTTTGAAACAGCATGGGGTGTCAAGAAAGAGTTGGGGAAGCTGGAGAGCACGTTGTCAACGATCCAAGCGGTACTTCAAGACGCGGACAAGCAGCAAGTGCAGAGCGAGGCGCTGAGGGATTGGCTAAGGAAGCTTAAGGGTGTGGCCTATGATGCAGATGATTTGATAGATGAGTTTGTAACAGAAGTTTTTCGGCAGAAAGTGAGGACTCAGTCTGATACAATGAATAGGGTGCGCAACTTCTTTTCTTTTCCGAACTCACTTGTATTTCGCCTGAGGATGGGGAGTAGGATAAAGGAGATTGGGGAGAGATTATATGAGATTGCAGAGGAGAGGAAGTTCCATTTGAGTGACAGAGTTGTAGATCTTCCATTCAATATTGAAGAGAGACTGCAAACAGACTCTTTGATTGAGTCGGAAGTTTTTGGCAGAGATGAAGATAAGAAGAAAATCGTAGAGTCGTTGATTGATTTTAGTACTCAAGAAGATGTCTCGATCATCCCCATAGTCGGTATGGGGGGCCTTGGGAAGACCACACTTGCTCAATTCGCTTACAATGATGAGAGGGTAACCAAGCATTTTGAGCTAAGAATATGGATTTGTGTGTCGGACAATTTCGATGTGATGAGGGTAATAAAATTAATCATTGAATCAGCAAATGGTAGCAAATGTGATCTTGAAGGCATGGATTCACTGCAGCATAGCCTCCAAGAAAAGCTAAGTGGGAAGAAGTTTTTACTCGTGTTGGATGATGTGTGGGAGGAAACTCCTGAGAAGTGGAATTCACTGAAAAAATCTGTCAGAGGTGCCAGGGGTAGTAAAATCATAGTTACTACCCGTAGTGAAAAAGTTGCTTCAATCATGGGCACTCTCCCTTCACACCATTTGCAAACATTATCAGATGATGATTGTTGGTTTCTGTTCAGGCAACGGGCGTTTGGGCATGAAAGACAAGAACGTCCGAACCTTGTAATACTCGGAAAGGAAATTGTGAAGAAGTGCAAGGGTGTTCCTTTGGCGGCGAAGTCACTCGGAAGCTTGATGTACCATAAAACAGAGGAAAGCCAGTGGTTGTTTGTCAAAGAAAGTGAGATTTGGAATCTACCTGAAGAAGAGAATCACATTTTACCTGCCCTAAGGTTGAGTTATTATCATCTGCCATCACATTTGAAGCAATGCTTTGCATACTGCTCATTATTTCCAAAAGATTATAGAATCGAAAAGGAGAAACTGATCCAACTTTGGATGGCCGAAGGTTTCATTCAATCATCAGTCAGAAGTAACCACATGGAAAACATCGGTGGAGAGTATTTCAATAATCTATTATGGCGGTCCTTCTTTCAGGATGTTGAGAAAGATGACGATGGGAATATAGTATGGTGCAAGATGCATGACCTAATGCATGATCTTGCATGTTTTGTTGCAGGGACTGAATGCTCGATTCTGCAGGTTGAGAATGCAGAGAGCATCCATAACATATCTCGCCGTTTGTCCTTGGAGTGTGGGTATAGCAGGAAGGTCCGAACATTCCCCAAGGCCTTAAGGAAAGTAAACCATTTGCGAACACTGCTTCTGCTTGAAGGAAGAAGTTTCAGCATCCCTCGTGATCATTTTGTACATTTTATGTGCTTACGCGTGTTAGATTTAAGCAGATCCAGTGTTACTAAGGAGTTGTTGGTTTCAATCGGCAAGTTGAAACACTTAAGATACCTCGACCTGTCTGATACTGATATAAAATCCCTTCCTGAATCCATCAGCACCCTTCATCATCTGCAAACCTTGAGACTATTGGGGTTGTATGAACTTGCAGAGTTACCCAGGGACATGAGCAATATGACTAGCTTAAGACATCTTGAAATCAGTGAATATGATAACTTGACCCATATGCCTGCTAATATGGGAGAATTAAAGTTTCTTCAGACCTTGCCAATATTCATCATTGGTCAGGATAGAGGATGTGGTATAAAAGAGCTGCAAGACCTAAACCTTCGAGGAAGCTTGATTATTCGAAACCTCGAGAACGTGATGAGTAGAGCAGATGCACAGGAAGCAAACTTGAAGGAGAAGCCAAACCTTCATAAGTTATGCTTTTCATGGGGTTCATGGGGTCATTATATTGATCTTAAGTTGGCAGGAAATGTTGAGGAAACCTTTGAAGGTCTCCGACCACATTCGAATCTCAAAAGGTTGGAGGTCAAAGGGTACGTGGGTGTCAGATTTCCGCATTGGATGACTTCTTTGAATCTGGTTGAAATCTCACTGATCAATTGCAGAAGATGCGAACAGCTCCCCCAGCTTGGCCAATTACCATTGCTTAAGGTTCTTGTGATACAGGGAATGCATGCTGTGAAATCTATTGGGAACCTTTTCTATGGTGACAATGTTGCAGAGGGATTCCCGTCACTGGAAAAACTCAGGTTGGAAGATATGCCTAATTTAGAGGAGTGGTCAGGATTCAACGGAAGAGAAGTACTCCCCTGCCTTAACCGATTATTTGTCGTCAGATGCCCAAAGTTAACAACACTTCCATGCCTTCAGTCTCTGAAAAAATTGAAATTGAAAGATAGTAATGAGATGTTGTTAGGTTCAGTGGCAAACCTAACCTCGCTTTCCTACTTGAATATTGAAGATTTCAAGGAGCTAAGGTCGTTGTCGGGTGGGTTGTTCCCAAATCATACCCGTCTCTTGACCCTAAACATTTGGGGTTGCGCAAAGCTTGAGTCTCTGTCGAGGGAGCTTGGAAACCTTGCTGCTCTAGAGTCTCTGTCTGTTGTATACTGTGATGAGCTGGTATCATTGCCGGAGGAGTTACAAAACCTCACCTCTCTTCAGAAGCTACGTATTCAAGACTGCAAAGGTCTAACGTCGTTGAGACTACAAGGCTTGAGCTCTCTTAAACATCTTACCATTCAGTCTTGTAAAAGCCTAACGAGTTTGATGGGGGGCCTGCAACACCTCACTGCCTTACAATCCTTGTACATTATGGAATGTCCGGAGCTGGCTTCTTTACCAGAGGATATGCAACACCTAATGTCCCTTCGACAACTTAGAATCTGGCACTGTGATAAGTTGACATGTTTGCCGGAATGGCTAAAACATGTCACAACACTGGAAGAGCTAAGTATCTGGGGTTTGAAAAGTCTAACGGCTCTGCCGGAGTGGATAGGAAACCTCTCCTCGCTTCAATATTTGAATATCATCAAATGTGATAAATTGGGGTGTTTGCCATCCGGGTTGCAACTCCTAACAAATCTCGACCGTCTAATTATCAGAGATTGTCCCCAATTAGAGAAGCGATGCGAGAAGGAGAAAGGCGAGGATTGGCACTACATAGCACACATCCCAGATATCGAGATTGGATATACCAAATCCGAATCCGAATCCGCGAGAGGAGGCAAAGGGTGTGGTCGTCTGTTGGGGTTGAAGAGGAGATAGCATCAACGCTCATCTTCCTTCCGTCCTTCATTCCTCTTCCCTCCCTTCGTAAGTATCGCACTTCTCACTCAAACCTCTCTCTCTTTTCTTTGTAAGTACCTGCATCCTTTTCCCCTACACCGGCCTGTTTGGCTCGTTGTACAAGTTTTAAACTGTGGTAAAAGCGTATTGATACGCAGAGACGGCTGTTTGAAATATTCACGGAAGAGCGAATTTCATCTCGCTCCACCTCATAGAAGTGAAAATACTGTGGGCCCCACAATGATGTATGTGTTGTAGCTACGCCATCCATTCATGATCTCATATCATTTTAGGACATGACCGCAAAAATGAGGCAGATCCAAAGCTCAAGTGGTTCACACCAAAGGAAGCAGTGGGAGTAACCACACAACACAAAACAGTGGGTTCTATGGTGGTGTGATTACTCTCACTTTTTCCTTTGGTGTGGTCCACTTGAGATTTGGATCTTCTCCATTGTTTGGCTCATGGACTAAAATGATATGAAAAAAATGAATGGACGGCATGGATATAACACATGCATCTAACTAGTGTATTTCACCTTCTATATATGAGCCACAAATCTTTTTTTTTAAACAAACAGAATGACCTTGGTTGGTGTGAGGAACTCTGCACTAAAAATGCAAAATCAGAGCTTTTTGGGAACTCTACAATAAAAATGCCTAAGTTATTATTTGGAGACTAATTATCATTTCAATTAATTGTAATCCAGGACTGCGATGGAGAGACACAGGGCATCAAGCGTTGACAATTCAAGAGCTCATAATAATCTAAGGCTAATGCTACTCCGATTGCTTGCATGGTTGAGGTTATTTCGTGGATAATCAGTTCAAATCCAAGGTAATCGACTTTAAGATTATTCGTTTAAATAGAGTAAAATTAAGTTACTAATGCCTGGGTATAATAGGAAAACAAACTATGAAAAATAATGCAAGTTATATTATTTCATCCAACTATCATATAGGCCGACCGTGGTTTTACAACTAGAAGTTGTTTTTTAGGGGTTTTTTTTTTTTTTTTTTGATTTGGTGGAATTCAAAATATAGATTTAAAAAGAAGAATTATGTTTGAGGAAAATGATGAAAAAGGAAACTCATCAAAAAAAATTCTAAAAAGGTTTCTTCTTTTAATTTCCATGACTTGAAAATGTGGAACGTCAATGGTGAAAAAAGTGATCTTCAAAAAGTGTGGAAATCTAGATTATCCAGGTTTTTGGAAGAAAATGAAAATGCCAATTGTATTTTTAGGAAAATTGTGGAAAGAAATAATTTCCTATCATGTTACTTTGTCGTTTCAACCAGCAAGAAACATCACATCAGCATAAAATTCTTTCTTTTTCACGATTATATTTTGGATTCCACTGATGCAAACAAACAGGTAGATCATCCTTTTATGGACATTGGCTTGTTTTGAGTAATTAGATCAGCCAAAATTCCATGCTCAACAATTATACATTGGAGGATGTTATTATCCATTAACACACTTTCCATCATTATACGTACCCTATAATGAAGTAAATTCCAAGGAACTATGGGTCCCATTTATGCACACTGAAAACCGAACGGTGTCATACAAATTCTCTGTCTATGCATTTTCAAGCACCTCCTTTTTTGGTAGATGCATTGTATGGTTCCTAATTACTTTCTATAGTTAACTGATTTTTTTAGCAAACAGAACATTTAAACACAATCATTTCGTTGCGAGTGGGAGTCGTGCAAATTAGATGGTGAAGGGGCCTAGCAGCACATGACAATGTGGTACTCTAGTGGGAGGCTGAACAAGGCCACTGGTGATTGAAACAAAAATCAGGCCGGTCTGCTTATCAGGTGGGTGACATGTCTACTTGAATGCAAAGCAATGGTTATTTTCTATGCAAACTTTTCATTTTTCTATTACTAGTTTGGTACATCCGATATGTGGACCACACTGAGTTTTGGAAGTTCATATTCGCAGTGGAACGTCATGTTTACATAATTTGAGGTTTGCTAAGGGGGTACTCTCCCCTTCTGTCTCACTATGTGATGATTTAGATCATTCATCTAGAAGTGATCCACACAGAGAAAATCTTACTCGTATAAAAGCGACTTGAAATAATGGTACATATGTTATGGGACCTCTAAGATGTCATATCAATGAGATTTCTCTCATGTAGGCAATATGTTATAGGACCTTCTAGATGTATGGTTTGGATCATCATATCATGGAGTGAACAGGCAAGCTAATTTGAAGATCGTTGCTAATATATCTCATCTAGTACTACACTGTCAACAGATTAATACTCAACTTCTCTATTCTCTTTACTTTATTTTGAACTCAATTTTTTTTTTTCTTTTGCCGATATATTTCTTAGCCATATTCCAGTGCTTGTTGCATTCTCTTGTAAGAAACTTTGATTTTGATCATCACAGCCTATTGAACAGTGATGGGAGGATGATTGAGAAGATCACCTACTACCAGCAACTTCTTGTACCATAACAGTTTTCCTGCCAACATGCCACTTGTGTAGGAAATCAGTACTATGAAAAAAATATATGCCCCCTTTCTAAAAAATTAGGCTGATCAAATCTATAGGTGGGTCAAACCTGTATGTTGAGTAAGACTGTTGTCTGTCCTTTGATTCCAATGGTATGGCCCACCTGATGAGCGGACTAGCCTAATTTTTGTGCCAGGTGATCTTCATGGTGATGCCTAGCATTTTCATAGTACTGCTGTTATACACAAGCAGTATGTACTACACTGGCGGGATACAACACCATAAGTTTGTTGTACCTTGCCTGTAGGTGATCGGTTCTCGAGCTGATTTCTTAAATTGGTATTTGGTCGTTTCTTAATACTGACAGATATTCAGGATTAGAGGCATGCTTAAGGATGGCAGAGACAACATGAAATTTGTCTTGTCAAGCTAATTAGGAAGGGATCCTCAAACAGAGTGGAGTTCTTGACTATTGGAACCGACGAGGAGATTTTCGTGAATTGATAGCAGACGGAGACTCTATAATGCTGTCTCTTAGGCCTCTAGGAAGTGCATTCCCACTTTGAAGCTGAGCCCTCTCTTGAATGAATTAAGGTTGTGCTCTTGCTTCTTAGAAATCCCATGTGTAGAATCCCAGTAGTTCTTTTAATTTTATTGTTGACTTTCTTGCAGAGCAAAATATTGGGGTTTGCTAATTTCGCACGGAAGCCCTGCCATCCACATGCAGGCACATGTTCCACCCTTAAGATCTTCTGCTCTAAAATCAGGCCACCAACAAACAAGATGAATGGATGAGTAGAATTTTTGAGGTACAAATCATGTCTAGGAATTTTTCCAAAGTTCTCTTTAGAATTGTTTTTTCGGTTTTGGATGAATTGTTGAAAAGAAAACAGCCCATCATACTTGTCCTTTGAGGGTCCTTACTCATGTCTCGGTGGTAGACTCACAAGAGTCTCAACATGAGGTCATGGGTTTGAGTACCCATTGTGGTGAAATTCCATTGCAGTGTGAGTGTGTGGGTGTGGGTGGGGTGTGAGTGCGTGTGTAAGAAAAAAAATACTTGTCCTCTGGAATTGTCAATTGGTCTTATGTATTGTGACCTGATTAAATTGAATTCATTGTCTGCCTTTTTCATTCTTTTAGGAAATAGTGATTATTTACGAGAACAATTATTTGAGATTTCATACTTTCTTTTTTAGGCAATTGGATTTTCATACTTCTGGAATTGTGAATTGTGATTTTTGTTTTTGCAGACCCAATCTGGTAGAATTTATTGCCTTCATTGTTGTTGTTTTTTTATTTGATAAAGCCCACCTCAATCTTATTACATTTTCAATAAAGAGAATTTATTCTTTATTTTTTATTCATATCAATTGATGTTCGACATGTGATTTCAAAAAGAACAAAACCCATTCACAAACTTCTTTTATCAAATCAAGATTGGATTTTGTTTCTTGCAACCTGATTTTGTAAGAAGCATTCCCTTTGTTCTCATTCGTTTACATTTTCAGTAATCTAGAACCCTCAATTTAAAGAGCATCTCTTCAATTATCCTGCTTTCATAAAGTGCGAATTAGGTAATATGTGGTCATTTGAGATGTCTGAGTAATAAAGAGTAATTCTGTTACTAGAAAGAGTTTTGAGATGGGGAAGAACAAGATTAAGATAGAGAAATCGGAGATTGTGGGTGATAGGCAGAATTCATTCCTAAATGATGAACGAAATCTTGAACAAAGTCAACTATCAATTCTATGTGACACAGATATCTTTTTTCTCATGTTTACTCATTAGAAAGCTTACCATCTTTGTTGAACACAGGTAATTTCTTCTTCGTACATCTATTCTACGAATGCCTAGAATGGAAACTACAATCTTGACTAGTTATAGGCAAGTTTTTTCTATGTCATAGTTTTAGACTTTTTTTATCTACTAATCATATATCCAGACATCATTAGTTTTCAGGATTTCCTCTCATTTTTATTATTTTCACCATATATATATAGAGATATATATATATATAGATATTTGTGTGTGTGTGTGTGTGTAATAAGACACTATATATTCTAGAAAATTCAGTGTTCAACACCATTGACACTCAATTTTCTTCTCACATCTAGCAGTATTTATGTACTTTTTGGTTTGGGTCATAGTTTAACTATTAGAATACATTTTCCTATTTCTTATGCATATGGTGTTTGGAACCAAGGGGGATAATATGTTAATAAAAACATACTTTGATTGACACTCATTATTAAATACCATGGCAGAGAGAAGTTTCTTAACTTTTTGGTAAAAACTGTGATGACGGAATATTGCACTCTCCTCCAAAAAAAAAAAAACAAAAAAACAAACAAACACACACACACACACACACACACACACACCGACCTGGCGATAATGGTTGGTGTCTATCAGTGTGCATTTTTAAAAGGAGCTCTTCATTCCATATTGACCCCATATGAGGTACCATATAATAAAACAACTTTCAATGTCATTATACATCAGTAAAGACACGTGGGCATGGTGGCTTTTTCCACGACCTTGTGTCTAATTCCTTGTTTCCTTGTTTGAGAAAATATTGTTGTCCATGTCCAAAACAGGTATACATATGTGTCCATATTGCATTGTTGCAACATTCTTGTTTGGTTACAGTCTACCCCTCTTTAAGTCCTGGATTGTTTAAAATGAGTAAGATCTATTCTAATGGATTGTTTTATTCTTTTAGGCTTGTTCTCTTTCAGTGATTTGAGTAGTCGTTGAAAGATATTCGAAGATTAGTCCCTGAACAAGATAAAAAAGGTGATATGTTTACCTTGTCTGCAGTAAGTAACATAATTACTCATTATGTATTTGTCTGATGAAATGCATTTATGAATACTGAAATCTTTTCAATTATTTGCAACAGGAGTGACGGACTTAAGAAACTTTGATCAAGATAGGGCTTTGTTGACCATCAGGGGTATACATGTGTTGTTGTGTTTTGATATAGTCATGTTGCTTCTTATATTCTCTTATGATTCCTTGCCTGACGTTGTGTTTGTGCATATCTCTTGACTGGCATTGGCTCCAGAAATCATTCAGAAGGCTGGATCACAAGATTGATGTGAAATCTTTTTTCTGATGAAAGGTAGAGTTAGATTCCATCACTAACCTAAGAGGCATGCTACCTGTAGACACCCAATACAAGTGTCTCATGAAAAGTTGAAACACGTACTGATGATCCAAGCCCTACATCACATTGGCCTCATGATGAATGTTTCTTCACATAGGATCGTATGTCTATTCATCAGGTGAGCCACACTTGTATTGAGAAAATGGATAGTTAAAAGATGGACAATCAATGGTACATGGTTGGCCCACCTATTCACCTTATTAGTGGACTGACCATATTTTAAATTAGGAAACTTTCACCAAGGGTTGGACCTGATGAATGGATTGGATCTCATACACGCATTCCATACTGACACATGTGAGGGGCCTTCTGTTTGTACTCTGCAGAAGTAAAGATACGGGAAGCATTCATCTTAACTCCATCAAATGAAAATTTTCTATACATTGTCTAATATTTTCAAATTTGTGTCTACTTTATTTATATACTATCTCCACTACAGCCCAAGAAATGGATTATGTTCATAGGAATGTATCAACTTGTAACCATAACATTTTCTAGAAGTTCAGTTAACAGTTATAGTATCACTGCCTTATGTGCAGGAATTGCAAAATCCGTTACAGCTGTTGCAAGAAATGCTCACTGATGTGAAGTATAGATTGAGGGGCTGTTGTTATCTATAGCTGGAGTTTCTAGGTGTTAAAAGTTGTTGCACTCTGTTTGTATTGTATGCATTGCATGCATACACGCACGCACATGTAGCCTAAATATTTGTGTGAACATGAAGTGTTTTTTTTACGATCCCTTATCGACTTCGCATGAGAACAGAATAATGGAAATCCACATAGTATTATTTTTTTTCTTTTTCCTTTTTTTTTTTTTTGTTTATTTATTTTGTCAGTTGTTGGACCGTACCAGGAAATGTCAATAATGCACTCCAAATCAGAGTAATGGAAGAATCTTTGATGAAATCTCTTGATTCACATCAAGAACACTAGGTAATTCTTTCTTCTTTATTTTCAAGATCTATATGTCATAGCTGGCATTATAAGCAGAATCTTTTTCCATATTATCTCTAACAGCTAAGGCATCCAAGGAACTGAGATAGATTACTTGGCAGAGATAAGTTATAATGGACCTGGAACAATACATTGTATTGAAAGTTAAAAATAGATGGATTACTATTGAACACATGGTTTGATAGTTGTACTCTTAACTTATAGGCATTTTTAAATCATAAAAATCAACTAAATTTGAAGAGGATGGATCACCTACAATCAATTGTATGCTGCAACCCAGCTTTTTATGCAAAAATTTTAGTTTCCAGATTTGCCTATAAAAATAATATCATATTTTCAAAAGAAAAATTCTTAGAAAAGGGTGGTGGATGCCTTTTGGAGAGCTGATTTGCCAATCAACCATTTAAAGCCAACCCCAACTTACTGGGAGAAAGGCTAAGGTGATGATGGTGATAATATACTCGTGAGCCTTTGCATGTCCATCTTTTAGATTCTCTATACAAAATGGAGAACAATCTCTGCATACAAAGTCATGTATCATTCCTTCCCATTGAGGCTATAGGATCTATGGGTTTGGATTTTATAGTACCTCAAACAGTAATATTAGTGGAAATATTTCTGAAAATATTTTGCAATGTCTAGAGGGGCATCATTGTCTGCAGTTACCTAATCACGGCAACATACGGAAGCTTAAGTGAAGATATCGACTGATATTGACTTTCTCATTACTCAATGGTACATGCATGATTTTCTTAATGCATGTGGATAATAACTACTTTTAGAGTAAAAAAATTAATCCAAGTTCTGTTATGTTGCAGAGATGCCGCATACTTGGTGGAATTTTCTGATATAGGTTGAACCTCGAACTCCAATTCACCATTGACAAACGGGATACAATTTTTCTCCTTCCAACAAATACCGTTCTATGAACGGATCTGACTGAACTTCCATTCAATACAACAGCTTGGATTAGAGAAGCTAGACCTGGTGCTTCTCATCCATGTTCAAGTCTCTGAGGGAAATGGGGGATACAAGTCAAAGTAAAAGTTGTCTTCTCTGCAATTGAGGGCCTACGACTCAGTTCATTCATGGATGAGGCCCACTTGACTGCATGGTCAAATGATCAAGACCAGCACCCATCTGCTTGCCCCTACCATTGTGGATGATTGTACAGAAGACTCACTTGAGCTGCCTAATTAAGCTGCATCATCAGATTATGAAGACAACATGTCTGTTCACATCTATTGCTTGTGGGTGATTGTACACAAAACATGTGGATTGGAGAATCCTACCTGTCTGATTTTCTCTACTGAGTGTAGACTATTTGGCTGAATGTTTTCATCACCTGTTTGCTTGAAGGCTGTTACTGAGAAAGATAGGATTGTCCTATTGATTTGATATTTATACAGTTGACTGTCAACCATAGGACTTATAAGATTGAGATACCAGATAATACACACACACCCATGAGCTGTGCTGGCCCAGTCAAGCAGTTGACCCTTAGACATAAGGGCAAGCTCCAAATTGAAAATGAGTCAATAGGTCTCTTGTTTGTTAAGGGTGGGCAATTTTGTCTTCAAAAGGGATTCTTCAAATTGAGCATAGATGTTCCTCATTGCTTGTGAGTTCATCAGCTAGCTAGGCTTCATAAATAGCTTTTGGGAAGGAATGGTCACTTTACTAGCTGTTTGTAGCTTTATCCATGTGTTCAGTTAGAAAGCCAGTGTATGTAAAACAGATCTGCAGTCTAACTGTCATGCTTATTACAAGTAATCAAACAGGTTTTATTTGTGATGTTTATGTTAAGGAATTGATCCGCCATTGTATTTATTGTTTGGTTGTGGATATCTCTGTTTAACCTTTTGTTCATACTATGAAATTTGCTGAGTTCAGTTCAATGTTGATTCAATTCTGTTTAACCTTTTGTGTCTATTGTTGCAATATTCTTGTTTGTTTACATTATTTGCCCCTCTTTAAATCCTGGATTCTTTAAGATTTGTAAGATCTGTTCTAATGGGATGCTTTTCTCTTCTAGGCTTGTCTTCTTTCAGTAATTTGAGTAGTCCTTGAAAGATATTCAGTGATAAGTGCCCGAGAAGAGCAAAAAGGTGATTTGTTTTATCTTGTTTGCAACAAGCGACATAATTACTCATCATTTATTTGTCCAATGAAACGCATACTGAAATATTTTCACCTACTTGCAACAGGAATAACAAAATTATAAAAGTAAGATTGAGATTGTGCTTTGTTTACCTTCGGGAGTACTTGTGTTGTCGTGTTTTGATATAGTCCTCATGCTTCTTATATTCTCTTATGATTCCTAACCTAATTTTGTGTCTGTCTGTATCTCTTGACTGTCAATTTCTCCAGAAATCATTCATAAGGCAGGATCACAACATTGATGTAAAATCTTTTTTCAATGAAAGGTAGAGTTACATCTGCAGACACCCAATACAAGTGTCTCACAAAAAGTTGAAACATATGCTGCTGACCCAAGCCCTTCATCACATGGACCTCATGATGAATGTCTTCACCTAGGATCAGGACTGTCCATTCATCAGGTGAGCCACACTTGTTTTGAGAAAATGGATACTTATATAAAATATGGATAACCAATGGTACACGGGTGGCCCACCTATCCACCTTATTAATGGAGTTACCGTTTCTCCACAAGGACACTTTCGCCAAGAGGTAGACCTGATGAATGGAATGGATCTGATACACGTATCACGTATGCCACACTGACACATGTGAGGGCCTTTCTGTTTGTCCTCTGCAGAAGTGCAAGTACAAGAAGCACTCCTCTTAACTGCAAATGTATAATTTCTATGCAGGAATTGGGAAATTGGTTACAACGGTTGCAAGGAATGCTCAGTGATGTGAAGTGTAGATTGAGGTGGTGTTTTGTTTATAGCTGGAGTTCCTAGGAGTTAAAAGCTCTTGCACTGTTTGTGTTTGTACTGCATGCATAGAAGCTGACACATTTGGCCTAAATATTTTTGTGAGCATGAAATGTTTTTAATGACTTATCAACTTAGCGAGAGAACAGAATACTAGAACTAGGCAAAATATTACATTTTTTAATTTAGAATTATTTTTTTTGGCAGCTGTTGGACCATACCAGGAAGTGTCAATAATGCAGCCCAAGTTGGAGCAGTGGAAGAATATGTAGTGATTTTTTTTTATTCAAATAAAAATACTAGCTAATTCTATTTTTTCTATTTTTAAGATGTGTATGCTATTTCTAATGTAGTATAAGCCCGGTAGGCAGTAGCTTTTTCCATATTATCTCTGTAACTAAGGCCTTCATCCAAGGAACTGAGAGATTATATGGCTGGGATCAGTTATAAAAGGACTTAGACTGATACATTGTATTTAAAGAGATAAAATACTATTGGACGCATGGTTTAATACTTATACTCTATCTTATGGGCATGTGCACGCTGTAAACATCAGCTAAATTTCAAGAGGACAGATCACCTACAATCAGTTGTATGCTAAAATCCAGCTTTTTATGCCAACATTTCCGTTTCCAGTTTTTCATATGAAAATGATATCATATATTTTCAAAACCAAAGTGCTTAGAAAAGGGTAGCCAATGCCTGCTGGGCAGCCAACCATAGACCATTCTTTGACAATCTACCATTTAAAGTCAACCCAAACTTACAGGGAGAATGACTAAGATAATGATGTTGATGATATATTTGCGAGCCTTTACATGCCCATTTTTTAAATTCTCTCTCTATCTAAAATAGAGAACAGTCTATATATACGAAGCCATGCATCATTTCTTCCTATCTAGGCTATATGATTTATAGGTTTGGATTTTATAGTACCTCAAACAGTAATATTAGTAGAAATACTTCTGAAAACATTTATCAATGTCTACAGGGAGATCACTGTCTGCAGTTGCCTAATCATGGCAACATACGGGTGCTTAAGTGAAGATCTCAACTTTCCGATGGCTCAATGGTACATGCATTGTTTCCTTAATGTATATGGATAATAATTAGTCCATACAAGGTTATAATGTAAAATTTTAATCCAAGTTACTGTTCTGTTGCAGAGATGCCACATACTTGGTGGAAATTTCAAATACAAGTCAAATCTCGATCTCCAATCTCCCTATTGAAAACCTGGCTACAATTTTGCCCCTTCCAACAAATACCATTCTATGAATGGATTCAGTCAAATTTCCGTCCAATACAACAGCTTGGATTAGAGAAGTGGTGCCTCTCATCCCTTCCATGTTCAAGCCTTTGAGGGAAAGGGGGGTACTAGTCAAAGTAATGGTCATCTTCTCTGCAATTGAGGGTCTGTGGCTCAGCCAATTCATGAATGGGGCCGACTTGACTGCTTGGTCAGATGATCAAGACCACCACCCAACTGCTTACCCCTTCCGTTGTGTATGATTGTATAGAAGAAAAACTGATGGTAGAATCTGAGCTACTTGACTTAAAAGCTACATAGTTAAATTATCAAGACTACACATCTGCGCACGCCTACCATTTACGGGTGTTTGTACAAGAAGCACGCAGACAGGAGAATCCTAGCTTTCTGATTTTCTCTTGAATGTGGACTATTGGCTGATTTTTTCCATCACCCGTTTGTTGAATGTTGAAGGCTGTTACTCTGACAATAGGATTGTCTGATTGATGTGATATTTATACAGTTGCCTGTCAATCACTGGGCTTATAAGATTGACATTCCATATGACCCACCCTCAAGCCATGCATGCCCAGTCAAGCAATAGACCCTTAAGCATAAGGGCAGGCTCCAAATTGAAAATGAGTCAATAGGCCTCTCAAATTCTATGTCACGGGTGGGAAATCTCATCTTCAAAAGGGATTCTTTGGGTCGAGCATAGATTTTTTATTTTTTATTTTTTCATTGCTTACGAGTTCATCTCGAATAGGTTTTGGGAAGCAAAAGTGACTTTACTGGCTGTTTTTAGCTCAATCCTTGCATTGAATTGGAAAGTCAATGTATAAATGAATGTTTGAGTAGAGGTAGAAAGAGGGCTTGTATTTATTTTAAAATGCAACATATTTGTAGTCTAACTGTTATTCTTGTTACTAGCAATTAAATAGATTTTATTTGCTATACTTATGTTAAGGAATTGATCAGCCATTCCATTTACTGTTTGGTTGTGGATCTCTCTGTTAACCTTTTCTTCATACACACTTTGAAATTTACCGATGTCAAACAATTCCAATTTGCTGAGTTCAGTTCAGTGTCAATTCAATTCAGTGCACTGATTCTCTGCAGTTGTGTTTAGATATGCAAGTGATTTGAATTGAAAACACTCATACAATCAATAAAAGACCAAATTAACTAATTTTCTGAGTTCAGTTCACTGTAAGGATGTGTTTGGATGCACCATTTTTAGGTCGTTTGAATGCCTGTAAATGGGCTAAGTTGCAAATGATTTGCAGGTAAATCATTTACACTGTTTGGATGGCCTTTTTTTTGCCTGTAATTTATAGGCTGTAAATGATTTACAGCCTATACCCCCACCTCATTTACAGGCAAAAAGTTCGGATTTCATTTACAGGCTTTCCATTTACAGCCTAATGGTTATAAATGGAAAGATTGGCTCTCCATTTGCCGGACTCGAACAATTTACAGGCCATCCACTTAGTTGCATATCGGAAGTTCCAAATGCATCCTTAGAGAATTAGTGCGCCACATTGAATTAACAGCAAACTGAACTCAGCCAATTAGTTCGAAAACAATCCTCCTTTCTTGATTGGATGAGTTTTTATCAGTTGTGCATCCAAATGAAGTCTCAGTATAATCAATGTTTCAAAATGAATTTAGGGGTTGTTTGGATGCCGGTAAACAGTTTAAGTTATATTAGAGGTGTAAATCATTTACAGCTCAAAGCCAAACAGAAGAGGCTGTAAATGATTTACGGGTGTAAATCATTTACTACTTAAACGTTAAGTGCATGATGATTTTCATTTTCACTCATGTTTATTATCTTTATTATTCTCAATATCAAAATGTTCATGCAAGGGCCTGTGCCAAGGACTGAGCCTGGCCCAATTGACAATACACCCTAAAGGGATTGATGGGCCTCAATCAACCAAGGCCAGACCTGACCTGATTAGTAGACAATTGATCTTTCGAGTCTAAGGCCATCCCTGGGTTTGGAACCAAGCCCAAGCCTGTATATGGTTGGACTAGGCTCAATAGCCCAGACTGGATGTTCTGATCCATTTATGGTGTTATTGGGTCTCAACGAGAGAAATCAGTCGGGGTTTCGGTGACTTCCCACACCTATTGAAGGTTGGTGCAGCTAACCTGAAGCAGGGGTTGCCTTTTGCGAAGTGTTCTTTCCATCTGCCTTTGAGGTTTTTGCCGAGTGTTTGTTACTACGTTGAGCATATCCTACAATTCTTACCCAAATATGTATTCATGCATGCATGTTCTAGTCGATGTTATTGCATGGTATCAATACACAACATTAGCTGCACTGAAAGATGTCATTAACACAGGATTTTCTAATCAGCTCGGATCTAATACAAAGTTTTGTATGTGTCCAATGTGCATCTATGTGTGTCTAAGCATGTTTATGTGGATATGAGAGTGTTCCAAGTGCATCCAAGCATATTGCACTTTACCAAACTTAAACACACTTGGACATATTTAAATCACTCTCATGCACTAAAATTCACTTAGACAAACATTGTAAACATGTAAAGCTTTATATTGGGTCAGGTTCTTTTGTAATTATAAAGTGGACAGAAATATCTTCCAAACCCCAGAATCAAGAGGGTAGTGTTATTAGAACACTTTTTTGAATTCCTCCAATCCAAACGACATCTGAATGTTCTTGGAAGCTAGGAAGATGAAGAACTTACTCTTGAAAATCTAAATTAATTAAAAGCATTTTTCACATCTCATCTTCATGGTTTGGATCTTTATTTGTGTTCTTTCCTTCATTACTTTCATCTATATAAAATGAGGCCATATCCACTAAAAACCTTTGCACGATAACCTTGACCTACAAATCATTTTGTGGGGCCACTATGATTTTGTATTGACAATCAATCCGCCTATCATGTGTGCCCCCTGGGTTCTCCTTGGCTGCCAAAATCAGACAAATCCAAAACCCAGGTGGGCCACACCAGGAACAGACCACATGGATCCTTACAAGAGTTTTCTTGCCAATTTTTTTTTTATTTTTTATTTTTGGTAAACTGACAGGGGATTGAATAGTTTTCGGGTCCAAGGTTTCTACAATCCAAGCCCAAACCGACGATGTTCCTCCGGCGGGAGCTTGTTCTTTTGTGCATTCTTTCATTTAAAAAAAGAAAAAGAAAAAGAAAAAAAAAGAAAAGAAAAGCTCCTTTACTTAGATTTTCGATGAAATGGATTGGATTTTGTCAATGTCCGCCTGAAAACATATGACCAAATATCTCATCAATCATGGAACTAATTATAACCAGTTGTGGGGCTACGCAATATGTTGCCGCATCCATCAGCTGCTTGACTTCTGATTCGTTAAGTTTCGATCCTAATCTGGACAGCCCAGTTTTCAACTCTTCATACGTAATTGTACCACTGATCCGTGTCCATATTTTTGAACATTTCTTTTAGGCTCTTGATTTCTTCCTCAGAAAGATTTTCCGCAATGACCTTAAAAAATCCACAAGGCACATTCATGATCAGAGCAATGCAGGTGAAAAGAAATACACATGGGTTGAGTAACTGACTGACCTTTAGAGCAAGTTTCTTTAGCTTGTTCATTGCCCTGAATTACTTCATCCTAGTCAGCACCGCGCTATCGATAGGTTTGTCAGGTGCTTCACCATCTTCTCTCATCCACGGATGCTCTGGTTTATATATCAAGATAGCAATTATATAATGGCTCTGGATACTATACTTACAAAGAAAAAGAAGAAACAATTTAGATGGGAATAAAATAAGTTCAGGTGTTGCATTCATGTACACACATATGCCACGAGCATCAACTGAAGATGCTGGGGGAAAAAGATGGGTAGAATTTTTCAGAAAAAAAAAGGGTGAAATTTTGTCTGTTCCACACACTTTAAACCTCTGTTTCTCAGGCATGGGTAGGGGTGTCAAGTACAGGTAGAGCTGGGCATCGGACCGAGTCGGATCGGATTCGATCCAACTCGACCCAGTCCGGATTCCTCATGGGCAAACTCGAACTCGGACCGATCCAGGACCGAGTCTGGGTCAGCTGACTCGGACCGACCAGAACCTCTGCTTTCCTGAGCTGATCCGAGTCCGACTCGGTCATGAATACCGAGTCGGATCGGATTGGTCAATGTTCGGATCAATATATCCTTCTCTGCACAATTCATTGTGGAACCTACCTGATTAATGGCCCAGTTTCCAGTGTGGCACAAAGACAATCCTCAATCTCACACACGCTAGGCCTGCTCATAACCAATATAGTTGGCATGTTACCCGCTTTCCAGAAGCAACAGCTGGTTCATCCCATTCCATGGCCTTCTTCTCAAGTGTCTCAAAATCAGCCTTCCCAGCCTGCGTAAACACCAAGCCATCCATAAGACATAAAAAAGAGATAGGACAGAGGGGACAGAAGATGGTCAACACAGAGAAAATCTTACTCGTATAAAAGCGACTTGAAACAATGGTACATATGTTATGGGACCTCGAAGATGAAATATTACTGAGATTTGTCTCATGTGGGCCATATGTTATAGGACCTTCTAGATGTATGGTTCGGATCATCATATCATGGAGTGAACAGGCAAGCTAATTTGGTGATCCTTGCTAATATATCTCATCTAGTACTACACTGTCAATAGATTAATACTCAACTTCTCTATTCTCTTTACTTTATTTTGAACTCAATTTATTTATTTTTTTTGCCGATATATTTCTTAGACATATTCCAGTGCTTGTCGCATTCTCTTGTAAGAAACTTTGGTTTCGATCATCACAGCCTATCGAACAGTGTTGGGAGGATGATTGAGAAGATCACCTACTACCAGCAACTTCTTGTACCATAACAGTTTTCCTGCCAACATACCACTTGTGTAGGAAATCAGTACTATGAAAAAAAATATGCCCCCTTTCTAAAAAATTAGGCTGATCAGATCAATAGGTGGGTCAAACCCGTATGTTGAGTAAGACTGTTGTCTGTCCATTGATTCCAATGGTATGGCCCACCTGATGAGTGGACTAGCCTAATTTTTGTGCCAGGTGATCTTCATGGTGATGCCTACCATTTTCATAGTACTGTTGTTATACACAAGCAGTATCTACTACACTGGCGGGATACAACACCATAAGTTTGCTATACCTTGCCTGTAGGTGATCGGTTCTTGGTCTGATTTCTTAAATTGGTATTTGGTCGTTTCTTATTACTGACAGATATTCGGGATTAAAGGCATGCTTAAGGATGGCAGAGACAACATGAAATTTGTCTTTTCAAGCTAATTGGGAAGGGATCCTCAAACAGAGTGGAGTTCTTGGCTATTGGAACCGACGAGGAGGTTTTCGTGAATTGATAGCAGACAGAGACTCTATAATGCTGTCTCTTAAGCCTCTAGGAAGTGCATTCCTGCTTTGAAGCTGAGCCCTCTCTTGAATGAATTAAGGTTGTGCTCTTGCTTCTTAGAAATCTGGCCCATGTGTAAAATCCCAGTAGTTCTTTTAATTGTATTGTTGACTTTCTTGCAGAGCAAAATATTAGGGGTTTGCTAATTTCACACGGAAGCCCTGCCATCCACATGCAGGCACATGTTCCACTCTTAAGATCTTCTGCTCTAAAATCAGGCCACCAACAAACAAGATGAATGAATGAGTAGAATTTTTGAGGTACAAATCATGTCTTGGAATTTTTCCAAAGTTCTCTTTAGAATTGTTTTTCAGTTCGGTTTTGGATGAATTGTTGAAAAGAAAACAGCCCATCATACTTGTCCTTTGAGGGTCCTTATTCATGTCTCGGTGATAGACTCACAAGAGTCTCAACATGAGGTCATGGGTTTGAGTACCCATTGTGGTGAAATTCCACTGTGGTGTGAGTATGTGGGTGTGGATGGGGTGTGAGTGCATGTGTAAGAAAAAAAATACTTGTCTTCTGGAATTGTCAATTGGTCTTATGTATTGTGACCTGATTAAATTGAATTCATTGTCTGCCTTTTTCATTCTTTTAGGAAATAGTGATTATTTACGAGAACAATTATTTGGGATTTCATACTTTCTTTTGTAGGCAATTGGATTTTCATGCTTCTGGAATTGTGAATTGTGATTTTTGTTTTTGCAGACCCAATCTGGTAGAATTTATTGCCTTCGTTGTTGTTGTTTTTTTATTTGATAAAGCCCACCTCAATCTTATTACATTTTCCATAAAGAGAATTTATTCTTTATTTTTTATTCTTATCAATTGATGTTCGACATGTGATTTCAAAAGGAACAAAACCCATTCACAAACTTCTTTTATCAAATCAAGAATTGGATTTTGTTTCTTGCAACCTGATTTTGTAAGAAGTATTCCCTTTGTTCTCATTCTTTTACATTTTCAGTAATCTAGAACCCTCAATTTAAAGAGGATCTCTTCAATTATCCTGCTTTCTTAAAGTGCGAATTAGGTAATATGTGGTCATTTGAGATGTCTGAGTAATAAAGAGTAATTCTGTTACTAGAAAGAGTTTTGAGATGGGGAAGAACAAGATTAAGATAGAGAAATCGGAGATTGCGGGTGATAGGCAGAATACATTCCTAAATGATGAATGAAATCTTGAACAAAGTCAACTATCAATTCTATGTGAAACAGATATCTTTTTTCTCATGTTTACTCATTAGAAAGCTTACCATCTTCATTGGACGCAGGTAATTTCTTCTTCCTACATCTATTTTACGAATGCTTAGAAAGGAAACTGCAATCTTGACTAGTTATAGGCAAGTTTTTTCTATGTCATAGTTTTAGACTTCTTGTATCTACTAATCATATATCCAGACATCATTAGTTTTCAGGATTTCCTCTCATTTTTATTATTTTCACCATATGTGTGTGTGTGTGTGTAATAAGACACTATATATTCTAGAAAATTCAGTGTTCAACACAGTTGACACTCAATTTTCTTCTCACATCTAGCAGTATTTATGTACTTTTTGGTTGGGTCATAGTTTAACCATCGGAATACATTTTCCTATTTCTTATGCATATGGTGTTTGGAACCAAGAGGGATTATATGTTAATAAAAACATACTTTGATTGACACGCATTATTAAATACCATGGCAGAGAGAAGTTTCTTAACTTTTTGGTAAAAACTGTGATGATGGAATATCACACTCTCCTCCACAACAACAACAACAGAAAAAAAAATAAAAAATCGCCCACCTGGCGATAATGGTTGGTGTCTATCAGCATGCATTTTTAATAGGAGCTCTTCATTCCATATTGACCCCATATGAGGTACCATATAATAAAACAACTTTCAATGTCATTATACATCTGTAAAGACATGTGGGCATGGTGGCTTTTTCCACGACCTTGTGTCTAATTCCTTGTTTCCTTGTTCGAGAAAATACTGTTGTCCATGTCCAAAACAGGTATACATATGTGTCCATATTTCATTGTTGCAACATTCTTGTTTGGTTACAGTCTACCCCTCTTTAAGTCCTGGATTGTTTAAAATGAGTAAGATCTATTCTGATGGAATGTTTTATTCTTTTAGGCTTGTTCTCTTTCAGTGATTTTAGTCGTTGAAAGATATTCGAAGATTAGTCCCCGAACAAGATAAAAAAAGGTGATATGTTTATCTTGTCTGCAGCAAGTAACATAATTACTCATTATGTATTTGTCCGATGAAATGCATTTATGAATACTGAAATCTTTTCAATTACTTGCAACAGGAGTGACGGAATTATGAAAGTTTGGCAAAGATAGTGTTTTGTTGACCATCGGGGGTATGCATGTGTTGTTGTGTTTTGATATAGTGCTGTTGCTTCTTATATTCTCTTATGATTCCTTGCCTAATGTTGTGTCTGTGCATATCTCTTGACTGGCATTGGCTCCAGAAATCATTCAGAAGGCAGGATCACAAGATTGACGTGAAATCTTTTTCTGATGAAAGGTAGAGTTGAATTCAATCACTAAACTAAGAGGCATGCTACCTGCAGGCATGGATCTGCTGACACCCAATACAAGTGTCTCATGAAAAGTTGAAACACGTATTGATGATCTAAGCCCTACATCACACTGGCCTCATGATGAATGTGTCTTCACCTAGGATCGTATGTCTATTCATTAGGCGAGCCAGACTTGTATTGAGAAAATGGATAGTTAAAAGATGGACAACCAATGGTACATGGTTGGCCCACCTATTCACCTTATTAGTGGACTGACCATATTTTAAACTAGGAAACTTTCACCAAGGGTTGGACCTGATAAATGGATTGGATCTCATACACGTATACCATACCGACACATTTGAGGGCCCTTCTGTTTGTACTCTGCAGAAGTACAGATATAGGAAGCATTCATCTTAACTCCATCAAATGAAAATTTTCTATACATTGTCTGATATTTTCAATCCTGTGTCTACTTTATTTATATACTATCTCCACTACAGCCAAAGAATTCAGTTATGTTCATAGGAATGTATCAACTTGTAACCGTAACATTCTCTAGAAGTTCAGTTAACAGTTATAGCATCATTGCCTCGTGTGTAGGAATTGCAGCTGTTGCAAGAAATGCTCACTGATGTGAAGTATAGATTGAGGTGCTGTTGTTATCTATAGCTGGAGTTTCTAGGAGTTAAAAGTTGTTCCACTCTGTGTTTGTATTGGATGCATACACGCACGCACATGTAGCCTAATTATTTGTGTGAACATGAAGTGTTATTTACCATCCCTTAACAACTTGGCATGAGAACAGAATAATGGAAATTCACAGAGTATTATATTTTTCCTTCTTCCTTTTTTTTTGTTTATTTATTTTGTCAGTTGTTGGACCGTACCAGGAAATGTCAATAATGCACTCCAAATCAGAGTAATTGAAGAATCTCTGATGAAATCTCTTGATTTACAACGAGAAAACTAGGTAATTCTATCTTCTTTATTTTCAAGACCTATATGTCATACTTGGCATTATACGTAGAAGCTTTTTCCATATTATCTCTAACAGCTAAGGCATATAAGGAACTGAGAGGGATTACTTGGCTGAGACAAGTTATAATGGAGCTAGACCAATACGTTGTATTAAAATTTAAAAATAGATGGAATACTATTGAACACATGGTTTGATAGTTGTACTCTTAACTTATAGGCATTTTTACGACATAAAAATCAACTAAATTTGAAGAAGACGGATCATCTACAATCAGTTGTATGCTGCAACCCAGCTTTTTATACAAAAATTTTAGTTTCCGGACTTGCCTATAAAAATAATATCATATTTTCAAAAGCAAAGTTAATGCAGGGGCATTTTCACACTAGGCTTAAGTGAGGTAGCCCGTGGGATGCGGGAACACACTCGGGGTGGGTGACCCATGTGATTTGGGGCTCATAGAGGAGGTCTTGTGTTCGAGACTCCTTACCGCGGGTGATTAATGCGCATTTCACACTGGGCTCGAGTGAGATAGCCCGTGCGATGCGGGGACACACTCGGGGTGGGCGGCTAATGTGATTTGGAGCCCACGAGGGGGGTTCGGCTGAGGTCCTAACCCATGAAATGTGGGGCCTGGGCTATAAGATAAAAGGGATTAATTCGCCATACTCTAACAGTTCGAGCTTTTAGAGCAAGTGGTTAATTGTCCTACATCAAAAGTGCTTAGAAAAGGGTGGTGGATGTCTTTTGGAGAGCTGATCATGGACCCTTCTATGCCAATCAACCATTTAAAGCCAAACCCAACTTTACTGGGAGAAAGGCTAAGATGATGATGGTGATAATATCGTAAGTCTTTGCATGTCCATCTTTTAAATTCTCTATACAAAATGGAGAACAATCTCTGTATACAAAGCTATGTATCATTCCTTCCCATTGAGGCTATAGGATATATGGGTTTGGATTTTATGGTAAACTCAAACAGTAATATTAGTGGAAATATTTCTGAAAATGTTTGGCGATGTCTACAGGGGATCATTGTCTGCAGTTACCTAATCATGGCAACATACGGAAGCTTAAGTAAAGATATTGACTGATGTCTACTTTCTGATGGCTTAATGGTACATGCATGGTTTTCTTAATGCATGTGGATAATAACTAGTTTTATTGAAAATAAAAATAAAAATTTAATCCAAGTTACTGTTATGTTGCAGAGATGCTGCATACTTGGTGGAATTTTCAGATACAGGTCGAACCTCAAACTCCAATTCCCCATTGACAAATGGGATACAATTTTGTTCCTTCCAACAAATACTGTTCTATGAACAGATCAAACCAAACTTCTATTCAATACAACAGCTTGGATTAGAGAAGCTAGACCTGCTGCCCGGTGCCTCTCATCCATGTTCAAGTCTTTTAGGGAAAAGGGGATACAAGTCGAAGTAAAGGTCGTCTTCTCTGCAATTGAGGGCCTATGACTCAGTTCATTCATGAATGATGCCCACTTGACTGCATGGTCAAATGATCAAGACCACCACCCATCTGCTTGCCCCTACCATTGTGGATGATTGTACAGAAGACATGCTGATGGGAGAATCTGTGCTGCCTAATTAAGCTGCATAGTCAGATAATGAAGACCACACGTCTGCTCACATCTATCGCTTGTGGGTGATTGTACAAAAAAACATGCGGATAGGAGAATTCTACCTGTCTGATTTTCTCTACTGAGTGTGGACTATTGGCTGAATTAATTTTTCATCACCTGTTTGCTTGAAGGCTGTTACTCAGAAAGATAGGATTGTCTGATTGATGTGATATTGCCCCTACCATTGTGGATGATTGTACAGAAGACATGCTGATGGGAGAATCTGTGCTGCCTGATTAAGCTACATAGTCAGATAATGAAGACCACACGTCTGCTCACATCTATCGCTTGTGGGTGATTGTACAAAAAAACATGCGGACAGGAGAATTCTACCTGTCTGATTTTCTCTACTGAGTGTAGACTATTGGCTGAATTAATTTTTCATCACCTTATTTGCTTGAAGGCTGTTACTCAGAAAGATAGGATTGTCTGATTGATGTGATATTTATATGGTTGCCTGTCAACCATAGGGCTTATAAGATTGACATACCAGATAATACACCCATTAGCCGTGCAGGCCAAGTCAAGCAGTGGACCCTCGGGCATTAGGGCAAGCTCCAGATTGAAAATGAGTCAATAGGTCTCTTGTTTGTCAAGGGTGGGAAAATTTGTCTTCAAAAGGGATTCTCAAATTGAGAATGGATGTTCCTCATCGCTTGTGAGTTCATCAGCTAGCTAGGCTTCATAAATAGCTTTTGGGAAGGAATGGTTACTTTACTAGCTGTTTGTAGCTTTATCCATGTGTTCGGTTAGAAAGCGAATGTATGTAAAACAGATCAGCAGACTAACTGTTATGCTTTTTACAAGTAATCAAACAGGTTTTATGTGTGATATTTATGTTAAGGAATTGATCAGCCATTGTATTTATTGTTTGGCTGTGGATATCTCAGTTTAACCATTTGCTCATACTATGAAATTCGCTGAGTTCAGTTGAGTGTTGATTCAATTAAATGCACTGATTCTCTAAGGTTGTGTTTGGAAATTTGGATATGTGAGTGATTTGAATTGCAAACACAATCAATAAACGACAGAATTGTAACTAAATTGCTGAGTTTAGTTCACTATCAATTCGGTTTAGAACACTGATTCTACTGAGACTGCATTTAGATACACAACTGATAAACACTCATCCAATCAATAAACGACCTTTTTCTAAGTAATTGGCTTAGTTTAGTTTGCTATCAATTCAATTCAGCACACTGATTCCCTAAGGATGTATTTGAAACTTCCTATATGCAACTAAGTGGAATTGCAAACACTCACCCAAGCATCTAAATTGTAACTACAGTTTTGTTGTTTCCACTTCAATGAGTAATTAATGCAATTGAATTAGTGGTGCTGCCAGATGTAGCCTACTTTTGTAGACCGCTACATTTACAAGTTGAGATTTCTTTTTTACAGCAGCAAATTCATGAGTTCACTTTATCAAATCGGAGAAAATGGCCAATTGTATTGTTTGCTATTTTTTATTATTTTTTTTGGACACATTCACTCACACCACACAGTGGAATTTCACCACAATGGGTGCTTGAACCCATGACCTGGTGTTGAAATGAGTAAGGTCCCCAACCAATTGTATCGTGTTGAATTGCAATTCAATATGATTCAACCAATCCCAAGTGTCAGACAATTTTCATTTTTCATTCATGGTTATATTATCTTTATTATTCTCAATATCGTAATGGTCATGTCAGGGCCTGTGCCAAGGAACGGGCCGAGCCCAATTAATAATACATCCGAAGGGGTTGATGGGCCTCTAGGGCCAAACCGGGCTTGGTTAGTAGATGGTCAAACTTTCAGGTCCAACGCCCATCCCCATGCATGATAATCAAGACCAAGCCTATATATGGCTGGACCAGGCCCAAAGCCCAGACGGGATGGTGTGGATTAAACCCATACATCATGTGGCCAGTTGGAGCTCTGCCCGTTCCCAGGAGGAGACGGGCTGGGTAGGACGCAATCCGCGCGCTCCAGGGACGCGGATTGCCTCCTACCCCCGCCAGGACGGTAATCTGTCCGGGCAAGGCTCTGTGGGGCCCACAGTGATGTAAGTGTTTTATCCACGCCGTTAATCGCTTTTATCAGACCATTTTATGATATGATCCTAAAAATGAGGGAGGTCCACATCTCAGTGGAACACACAATAGGAAGCTGCAGTGATAATGACAACCACCGTTGAAACCTTTCTAAGGGCCACTGTGATGTTTTTTTACCATCCAACCTATTAATAAGGTCATGTAGACATGGATGAAGTGAAAACACAAATATAAGCTTGGATCCGAAACTTCTCCAGCTCCCAAGAACTTTTTAATGGTGGAAGTTCAATCCCCACTTTGTGGTTCAATTAAGACTTGAACCTGCCACGTTTTTTGGATCATACTTTAAAATGATCTGAGAAAAACGATGAACGGCATGGATAAAACACTTACATCACAGTGGGCCCCACAGAGCCCTGCCCGGACGGATTACCGTCGGGGCTGGGGTAGGACGCAATCCGCGTCCTTGCTTACTCACCCTGCCACTAGGCAATGGCCAGTGGTCAGTGCTCTCTGAGCCCCGACATGATGTATGTGTCTCATCCATGCTATCCATCCATTTTTCCAGATAATTTTATGAAATGAATCCAAAACTGAGGTAGATTAAAAACTCAAGTGGGCCACATAGTGTTGAGTGAACTCTCCCCATTAAAATCTTCTTGGGACTTCAAAAGTTCTGGATCATACTGATATTTGTTTTTTTGCCTTCATCCAAGTTTGTATGACCTAATCTACAAGTTGGTTGTCAAATAAACATTACAATGCGTTATAGGAGGTTTTTAATGGTATACATGGGCTAAAAATGAACTGGATCCAATACTCAAGTGGGCTGAAAACATGAGGATGTCCACGGTTGAAATATTCATGTGCCATGGAATTTTTGAATCAGGATAATATTTGTCTTTTCAGTTCATCTCAGTAGGAATGATGTTTTGAACAGCTACATAATTTTTGAATCAGGATAATATTTGTTTTTTCAGTTCATCTCAATAGAAATGATGTTATGAACAGTATGGATGGCATGTAAACATCACTACCAACCTCAGGGAGGCTTCAACGTTAGTAATTTCCTTACTCACCTTTTCCTTTAGTGCAGCCTACTTGAGTCTTGGATCATTCTCATTTTTGGTCAAATCAAAAAATGAGTTCAAAAAATGGATGTACCGGGTAGATTTCTCACAAACATCATGGTAGACCCATCGATAACTAAGATAATTCGTGGGCAGGCTCTTTTTTCTTACTGGAAAAGGTCAACTGCATGGTGGGACCATCTTAATATGGTTTGGATGTCACACATGTGTCACTTTTGACGCATGAGTGGCATGTGGATGGGCTCCCTTGCACAGGTACATCAGGCAAAGCATATACATCTATACACAAGTTGATTTGTATCCAATGAATCAGTACTCAAAAATCAAACAGATGAAACAATTATAACCATACATTGCTTCAATTATTTTGTACCGCTGACCATCTATTTAAAAAAGGGTTGCTAGGATCAAATTGATTTTAATTTTGTTCTGCAATCCACTGTATACATGGCATACAACGACATAGGCCTGGATGATCCAAATCACTGATTATAAGAGGACCGTATGTTTTATAACTACCCACCAATTGGATGGTTAGGATCCGTCGATCTGTTTTGACTTTCAGGTCAGGGTCCATTCGGGCGCAGATTGGATGAAGGAAAACAAGGTCCTATAGACCTGGATGAAGGAAAACATAAATATCAACTTCATTCAAAACTTCTGCAGCACCCAACAAGTTTTCAAGGGTAGGCTTTCAATCCCCAATGTTTACTGTGGTCTGGTCCTCTTGAGACTTTGATCTGCCTCCTTTTTGGGCTCATTCTTTAAGATGATTTGTCAACAATAAATGGTGTGGATAAAATATATACATCAAAGTGGCCCCACATAGGTCCTGACAAGACCATCCCTCTCTAGCTAAGTCCCTCACACATGTGACTGCCACGTGCAGCTATCTAGCCCATGTAATTATGGCCCTTACTGTGGGCGGAGTGTTTCTAAAATCAGATTGATCATAAAAAGTGTCGTTTGTGACTATATAAGTGTGGGACCCACATTGAAAAGGGGAAAATTATCATCTGATGCAGAGATAGCCTTTATTTTTTTCACTGTGGGTTCCACCAATGCAATGATGCACGCGTATGGTTATTTCTAGCCAGCATAGGATGGAATTGCTGAACTTAATTCATGTTGGGGCTCAATCTTTCCATGCTTCAATTTGCAGATGCATGGGGGACCCATGGTCCAGTGATCTAGAACATTAGTTAACTGATCCTCAATGTGGATGAAAGGATCCAAATCTCCATATGACGCATTCAATAACTGTGTAAACCTTTGGACCTATACCAGCCCCATGAATCTAAACATTGTCGGACTGCGTCCAATGACCCATTTGCACCTTTATACCGGACCATGATCTAAATATCGACGCGTGGGCCACTGGACATGAACCCAACTGCTTACAGTCCTATGGATGGCAACGGCACCCGGGCTAGGGCTAGGCCAGCCCAATAAGAAATAGAGTAACATGATGAAATGTTTGAAATGATTTAAATATGATAAATTTCTTGTAGTGCCCCTCTGGCCTGGATGAATCAAGGTCATATAATGATTTGTATTGTAAAAGCATGGCTTGATAATAAAAATAATATATTTTTAAACTACATATATATGTTGAATGGAACCACAAACAAGCATCCTGGTGTTGTCTCCCATTAGATGATTAGATTAGGCCAATGGACTCGCCCAAGCCATTCATCACTAGCTTTGGCTTGTCCTGGGCCAATTACAAGGTCTAGATTTCTAAGTCCAGACCTGCCCTTGGACCTAGTTTAGGGCCCTAAGCCTGGCTCTATGGGGTTCGGGCTGCCTGACCCATTGCCAACTCCTTTGCCATGTTTGAATTTAAATAAGTCAGGCTGTGTGGGAATCCCTTGCCAACAATGGTAAAATAGGTTGCACTACCCGGCCTAGCCCAGGTGGTCCAACCTTTTAGGACCAAGACATGGTGGGCCATTAAACTTGGCTGCGAACCAGGTTCAAGCTGGCAAACTAGGCCCATGTAAGCTGATGCACTACCCGGGCTCATCAAGGACAGGCTGGGCCTTACCTAGCCTTATTGGGTCAAGGACAGGCAAAGCATTTTGCCCCAATTTGGGCCAAGGCCAAGCCAAAGGCATTGGGAACTAGGGCTGGGCTAAGGCCGATCCAAACCCACTTGGTCCTAGCTTGACCCATTGCCGCCCCTACTGGCCAAAGGTATATCTATATCAAAACACAGACACAGCCAATTTGGCTATTGGATTCAATCCCAGCCTATGGGTATAGTGCTGCCAGAATGAACTGTGTAGGCCTAGTTGGGCCCAGCCCACTTTCCCGCTATTTCCCTTTAAAAGCTTTTCTCTTTCATCTTGAGCAAACAGTCATGGATTCTTCAACCAGACAAACTTGTCTCAAGCTAGAGATGGAGGAGAAGGCAATGGCAGAAGCGTAATTTTCATATTTGTGAGACCAGTGTTGGAAGTATCGGTATCGTCACAAGTTTCGCTAGCCGGGAATACGGAAACAATATCGATATTGCTGATAACCGGAAATGCGGGGAAACATGAGAAAAACGATGGAATTTTCAGCGAAACTTCAGGAGATATTAAAATATACATATTTGCATATTTAAAAATTAAAATAAATAAATAAAAATTGAAACAAGAATGCATACATAACAAGTTTCCATTTAATAAGGCTTTAAAAGCACGTGTTGTTATAAGAAATCAATCCAACCATCCAATCTAGCCTATTTAACCATCCAACCTTCCACCCAAACATTCATCCATATTGCAAAATATGGACAACATGTGATATTTCACCAAGAAATCATCAACAATTGAAAAGGAAATGAAAGATTGTGATCTTCATAATGTGCATGTTACGATATCGATACATCGAGATATTATCAATATTATCAATGACAAATTGAACACTACATACAACCATGTGCCCATGAAATTTTTTTAAATGATATCAATATGTTGGTGATATTATTGAAATATCATCGATACACTAATGAAATAAGCATTACCTAGAATTTACATGGTCAAAAATATTGGCAACACCTTGCCGATATTGATGCATTGGCAATACAAGATACACCTAGAATTTACAAAGTTGAAAATATTGGCGATTACATTAGCGATATTGATACATTGGCGATACTTAGCGATACATTGCTAATACTTGGAATTTCTGATACTACCAGTGTTATCAGTATCGTTGAGCTAGAGATAAAGATAATACCAGAGATATTTTGATAATATCAGAGATAATTCAAACACTGGCTGGATGTCATACACACACCATATTGACTCTAAAATGCTTGAATTGGCTACTTTAAAGGAAAAACAAAACAAAACAAAAAGAGGCCGACTAAAATGCAGTCTTGCATACTTCCCTTTAGTCATGGCATTGTCTGGTAAAATTGGAAATTTTGAGGAACTCTGCAATAAAAATTTATAACCTATTCATCTTAGACTTATCATCATTTCAATTAATTGTACTTGAGGAGTGCAATGGAGATACACATGGGTATCAAGCACCGTTGACAATTCGAGAGCTTGTAATAATCTAAGGCCAATGCTACCTCGAATGCTTGCATGGTTGAAGTTATATTATGGATAATTGGTTCAAATATAAGGTAATTGACTTTCAGATTATTCATTTAAAATATTGTTAGAGTGAAAATAAGTCACTAATGCCTGGGTACAGTAATAAAAAAAACAATGGAAAATTATGTGGGTTATATTATTTTAATTGACCATCATATAGGCCAATTATGGTTTTATAATTAGAAGTTGTATTTTAGAGCATGTTTAGATTGGTAGAATCTAAAAAGTAGATTTTAAATGGATAATGTAATGTCTTAGGAAAAAAATGGATAAGGAAACTCCTGAAAACTAATTATAAAACGTGGTTTCTTTTAGTTTCTGTGATTTTCAAAGAAATATGGAATGTCAATGGTCAAAAAGTGATATGCCTTTCAAAAAGTGCGGAAATGCAGATACCATTTTACTTTATTACTCCAACCCGTATGAAACATCATATCAGTAGAAAATTGTTTCTTATTCATGGTTATTTTTGGGATTCCACCAATGCAAGTAGATCATTCTTATGGACATTGGCTTGTTCGGGGAATTAGATCAGCCAAAATTCCATGCTCAACAATCATACATTGATGGATGTTATTATCCAATAATATACTTGCCATGATTACACACCCTATAGTGAAGTAAATTCCAAGGAACTATCGGTGCCAATTATGCAAACTGAAAAACAAATGCATTATAAAAATTCTCAGTCCGTGCATTGTCAACCACCTGCTTTTTGGTAGATGCATTATATGGTTCCTGAATTGATTTATATGGTTAACTGATTTTTTTGGCAAACAGAATATTTAAACACTATTTAAACACCATCATTTCAATGAGGAATGCGACTGGACTCAATGCAAATGAGATGGAGAAGGGGCCTAGCGCAGCACACATCCCAATGTTGTATGCCTGTGGGAGATTAAGACCGTTGATATTGAACCAAAAATCAGGCCGGTCTACTTATCAGGTGGGTGACAAGTGTAAGTTTAATGTGAACCCATGGTTATTTTCTTTGCCAACTTTCCATTTTTCGATTACTAGCATGGCACAACCAATGTGTGGACTACACCGAGTTTTGGAAGTATATATTAGCAGTGGAACACCATGTTTACATAATTTGAGGGTCTAACAGGGTTCTCCCCTATTGCCCCACTATGTGATGATTTAGATTGTTCATCCAAAAGTTTGCACTAAAGGTGGTCCACACATAGAAAATCTTACTCATTTGAAAGCGACTTGAAACAATGGTCTATATGTTATTGGACCTTGAAGATGTCATATCTGTTGGGGATTTGAGCTGCGGAATCACACAGATCTAGATCTAGGATAGCAATCCATAACGTCAAGCATTCACAAGAGAACACAAAGGTTTAACATGGAAAACCCTTGTGGGAAAAAACCACGGCACAAAGCGACAAAAATCCACTATGAAATAGAAATTACAAGAGAGAGGACTTACCCGATTCAAACAACCTCGAATCTCACCCTTGCTACACCCTTCGATAACCCTAAAACCCTTTTAGGAACCATTGGAAAACTTTTAAAAAGCCTTAGAATCCCTTAGAATAGCCATAGGGACCCCTATTTATAGTTTAGGAAACTCTAATTCCGCACTTAGTCCGGAAAAGTCCGGAAACCGCCTCAAATTTACGCAGTCCACACAGGATCTGCGTAACCTCGACTAGTCGAAGGAGGGCCCGGTCGAACCTGACCCTCGACTGGTCGAGCATCACGGACACCAAAAAACCAAGCTCGCTGGACTTTGAGTTGAGCGGGCCTCGACCGGTCGAGTGGACCCTCGAGTGGTCAGCTCGACCGGTCGAGCAGCGGACTGAAGACTTCTAACAACAATCTCCACCAAGTCTTCAATCTTCAACCGTGTAGTTTCTTGACTTCTTCTCTTATCTCTGCATCACATCATAGCTTCTCGTGCACACTCCGTACTCCTTTTATGCCATCGTCAAGCCCAGAGAAGTTGCAAAGAACTTAAACTTCTCTATAAGAACGATCTATGTGAGCATGTCTGCCAGATCTGAATCCACATGCCTAACCACCTTTGCTCCTGTCTTCTCAAAAGGAAAGATGTAGTCTTCTTACCATCCCACTGCTATCCAATATTGCTTGGCGGGGTACTTGCTCACAACACTGATAGCCTATGAAATAACCGGTCCAAAACTATAGCATGCACTACCAACCACATTCGAATAAGGCTCATGAGATATCCTGCTTTTCCTTATCTGTTTTGGGACATGTCCTGAGGAAAACTTGAGGAGAGACGCGTAAGGAACACTCTCCAGCTTTACCTAACCCATCACATCCTTGATCAATACCTACAAACAAGGTATTCCTCCTGTGATTCCCAAAGCCTACTTCTCTTTCAGTCTCAACGCCGAGAACCATCTTTGCAGCCCCCCGATCCTTCATCCTGAATGTCTCACTTAACTGAGTCTTCAGTACATTGATTTCAGACATGTAATAATTGGCGATCTACATGTCATCAATTCCTGACTCACTATGAAGGAATCAAACTTGTAATGACCCGGAAAATTTCGTGCCAAGACCCGAGTACTACCTCTATTTTCCTTAGAAATTATTTGTGGGTTAATTAGCGTTAAACTCGATTGCTTGTGAAATTAGCATCAATCACTTTAAATTTGATCTGCAGGACTCAAAACCTGTAGAATAGTTAGCGCTATGTTACTCTGAAATCTGGGATTCAACGCTAAATCCAGTTGCTCTTGGGAATTTTTAGAAACTTTGGATCGGACCTGGACCGCGCGTCGAAAGTCCGATAGCGATGATCTTATACAGTTATGGTCACCATGTTGGACTTGACCATCACCTCAAAAATCAAGTCCAGATGATGTCCTGGGTTGATTTGATTGAGTCCGGATTGAAGAGTGTGAGAACAGTGAGAAATTAAATATGATTTTATGAAATCTGAGTCGTGTCACTTGCGCGATGATTTTAAGCAATCTGACCATTGGATTCTAACCCAATTTCACCCTCGGATCAGGGAAGATGGCCCGGCATGTCATTGTGCTTGTGGACCTGATCGAGTTTCGGTGACCGTTGAATTGAGTATGGTCCGCCACGGCTGATCTGTAAGTCCGATCGGTACGAAAACTCAGCCTGACCTAGATCTATGGTTAGTGAGCTTAAGTCCGACCGCACGTGAAAAAAGGACCACCGAAAGTGTTCCGTTGGATCGAAGAGGCCTGATTTGGTTATAACCTAAGTATACGTTGGCCCTGGGGCTATTTTCATCAATGTTAGGCCTATATATAGACCTTAAAACCCTCACTCTCTTTTCCATACGAATTTCCTAACCCTAGCTAAGAAAGAGAGAGGAAAAGAGAGAGAAAGTGAGAGAGAAGTTGGTGAATCATTTGAGATTCTTTCCTGTTACTCTACATCCTTAAACCATCACTTTTGAATCGTTATTCCGGCGATTCTAAGTTCCTTTTTGGGTAAGTTAATCTAACCCTAATCTGTTTTAGAGCTTAGAATAGTTTATGTGTTGTTGTAGCTCATTTTTATTCTTGCCTTAGGTTATCTTGTCGCCGTTGACGAAGACATATCGTCTGAATCAGTTCGGTGCACTTTTTTTGGTTTAAGGTGCGGACTATATTCATATAGGTTATGGTTTTCAAGGCTTTCAATGCCAGCTAATGGTTTATTCTTGTTATGGATGAAATTTCACATGCCAAATGCTATGTTTATCTTGCGTTCCTCATATGTATGTGTTATATTGAGATTTGTGTATTCTATGTGTATGTAGGAAGTACCGTATACGTATAAAATATGAACATGTGTTTGCCATGATTATTTGTCGTGTATTTGTGCTAATTGTATGTGTGTCAACTCCTTGGCAAAAGGAATTGTCCAAATGCGTGTATTTCAACATACGCCATGTATGTTGAACTATGTATTTTAAGTGTTTGTAGAAATGTCTGAATGGTCTACAGTGCAACATATTATCCTATTTGCGGGCGTTGAGAAGCGATTCTCAATTCTCTTATTGGTGTGTATGATTTCCTACATGCAAGTCACATTCTTTGTCGTTTAACTTCAAGTATTACTTATGTGAAAATCCATGTTGAGTTGATATTCTTCAAATGCTCACATACTATGTGATTTGAATTATTGTTCCATTACGATTCTAATTGATTCTAAAGTGTTGATATGAATATCTGTTGTAGTGGAATATGGTTGGGACTATGAAATAGTCTAGGAAATCGGTAATCGGCCTTGAGTTCGTGGCTGAGGTTGCTTTCGCCACGAAGGACGTGATTTGACGAACTCGAGTCGTATTAGAGTTGTCGGCAGTGGTTTCGCCACATGGAGTGTTTGCGCACTCTATGTCGTTCAAGCCAACGTGCGCTCGTGCTAGTCGAGTTCGTCAAGTAACTCGATTGTCCGATGTATGTTCACCATGTATGGACGCTATTGTTTAAATCTAGGGTACCAAACTTACCAGTGCAAATCCCGTTAACCATTGTACCTTGATCCGCTAAGACTCATGAGCCGGACATGGTGGTATGGGACACCGTGGTCGTGCTGTCGGCCTACGCTAGGGTGACGAGCCTCCCCGTAGTGACCAGTGAGCAACCAAACTCGTGAGCTGATTATGGTGGTATGGGACACTATATTCGTGCTGTCGGCCTACATTGATTGAGCCCTTTGTAGTGACCTCGAGCATACCTTGACACTGCAGTAAGGCGACGAGCCTTAGAGTAGTAATGAAGGTATGATAGGCGTGCATTGATTGGTGACGAGCCCTTTGCAATGACCTAAAGCCATATGATCGTATGAGATGCCTAGGACTGACGACCCTAGAATGGATCACTGTGTGGAATTTGATATGAGGAAGGTACCTTAGCTTCCCAATCCTGCTGTATGAAAAGGACTAATAATAACTTGTTATCATGTTCATGCATCGCATTTGCATGTGCGTGGAAGTCGTTGGCACTGTGGGAGGATGTCATGCGTAACGTGAGATGAAGACGTCGAGGGAGTAAGGCGAGGGCATGCATCATTTATACATGCATCATTGCACTAACAAGAGTAATTAGGACAT
Source organism: Magnolia sinica (assembly GCF_029962835.1). Lineage (NCBI taxonomy): Eukaryota > Viridiplantae > Streptophyta > Magnoliopsida > Magnoliales > Magnoliaceae > Magnolia > Magnolia sinica. The sequence continues at coordinate 20,449,535 of NC_080587.1, read as the reverse complement.
GTTTGATTGTTCTGCTTTATCATTACTGCTTGATTGAATTGATAACATGTTAACCTTTGCTTTATTGTTCCACTGAGTTGATCACTCACTCCCACGTTCTGGGACGGTGTTTAAACACCAACCAGACTCTGTCTTAGATGCAGATGTTGATGCGACCCCTGAGGCAGAGCAGGAGTTCGAGGATGATGAGGCCGCATTTTCTTTTATGCAGTTCTCAGGCGGGTTCTTGTGAGCCATGTCCTGATGTGCGGGGATTCTGGGTGTTCTTTTGGAATAGATAATGTCATTTGATGCTTGTATTTTTGATAGCAACACTTGTAAGTATGACCTGACATGTATACGTATTTCAGGGACTTGCACATGTACACATATGTTTCTTTAAGTCTTCCGCTTGCGTCTATCACTTATCCCTGAATTATGTTTGCAGTTTGGCTTAATCTATTCCATGTTTTATGTACTCATACAGACAACATACATCCATCATTAAATATATTGCATAAGTGATGTTTTGAAACTCGGGAGCTGAGTTATGCTCGACCCCCTAATTTCAGGGCGTTACAAAACCACTGCCTAGGCGACAGGTCGAACCACGACCTCCTGCAAAGTCTTTTCTCAGCCCCTTTAACTTCGAAATGCTCTAGTTGCTTCATGTAGATCTGTTCTTCACTTTCCCTTGCAGAAGTTCAGACTCCACATCCATCCTTCCAGCTCAAGATCACATTGGCCAACTAGCACCAATCATAGATCTAATAGACACCTGCTATATCGTCAGCATGAATATCTCTGAGAAGCCGATCCCTTCTCTCTGAGCATAACCCTTCCTGCCATGCCCAACATGCCACACACATGCAGAGGTGGAATCCGCTACATCTACTGTAACTCCACCTTTTGAAGTGCTCCCGATCAACCTGTACATGTTACCGAGTCGTTGCGCTTTCATGATTACCCGTGACCCCTTAGATACCTTAAGAGCACCATCAATACCTGTGTACTTGCATCCTTTTGCCTCAAGCATACTAAGAGAACTCAGATTCTGCTTCAAATCAGGAACGTGCTTGACATCAGTCAAGGTACACTCCTCACCATCAAACATCTTAATACGCACCGTACCAATAGCCACAACACTACTAGCACTGTCATTGCCCATAAATACCTGTCCACCATCGCACTCCCTATAGCTGGTGAACCAACTCCAATGAGGAGTCATGTGAAAAGATGCTCCTGTGTCTAGCATCCACTAATCCTTACGATCGTCGTATGGTCGTCTGAGCAAAGACACAGATAAAACATCACCACCATATTTACTCGATCCATCTGATGTGGCAGCATTGGCCTCCCTGTGCGAAGCCTCAAAATCTTCTTTCTTTGATTTAGGATTTTCACAATCCTTCTTCACATGTCCTTCCTTCCCACAGTTCTAGCACTTTACCTTTCCCTTGCCCTTGCCTTTGGATTTGGATCTAGAACCTAAAGAACCTGTACCTTGTTCAGAATTTTTACCCCTTGTAACCAGTGCATCAGAAGATATCCCCATGTCGATGTTAAGCTTTCTCATAACCTTCCCTTAAAGGGTTGAGATAACAGTGTTGACACTCGGGGTTTTATTCATGGAGCACATTGTGTCCTTGAATGACTCATAAGACGTCAGGAGAGAATTCAGCAACATACATGCTTGTTCTTCATCTTTCATCACTTCCTCTATATCCAGCAATTTGCAAACCAATTTATTAAAGTTACTAATGTGAGCCTCCAGATCTCCACCCTCTGCCATCTTGAAGTTATACCACTGCCGCTTCAAGTGCAGGCGATTTTCAGAGGATTTTTTTGCATAGACATCGTCTAACTTCACTCATAACTTAGCCGCAGTTTTCTCCCTCATGACATTGTAGAGAACTTCATCCATGAGACATAAACGGATCGATGATAAAGCCTTCTTATCAAGAGTATTCCATTCATCATCAGTCATAATAGACTTTCGCTCCTCAAGAGCACCATCTTCGCCTTGCTTGATTAAGGAACTGATCATCTTGATCTTCCATAACTCAAAATTATTTTTCCCCGAGTACTTCTCAATATCATACCTAGTGCTTGCCATTATTACTAATCCCTCAAATTCAAATATGTGCCTCAGTGATTTCTCTGATACCACTTGTTGGGGATTTGAGCTGCGGAATCACACAGATCTAGATCTAGGATAGCAATCCAATAACGTCAAGCATTCACAAGAGAACACAAAGGTTTAACATGGAAAACCCTTACGGGAAAAAACCACGGCACAAAGCGACAGAAATCCACTATGAAATAGAAATTACAAGAGAGAGGACTTACCCGATTCGAACAACCTCGAATCTCACCCTTGCTACACCCTTTGATAACCCTAAAACCCTTTTAGGAACCCTTGAAAAACTTTTAGAAAGCCTTAGAATCCCTTAGAATAGCCCTAGGGACCCCTATTTATAGTTTAGGAAACTCTACTTACGCACCTAGTCCGGAAAAGTCCGGAAACCGCCTCAAATTTACGCAGTCCGCGCAGGATCTACGTAACCTCGACTAGTCGAAGGAGAGCCTCGACTGGTCGAGCAACCCGCTCGATCGTCGAGCCTGACCCTCCACTGGTCGAGCATCACGGACACCAAAAAACCCAGCTCGCTGGACTTTGAGTCGAGCGGGCCTCGACTGGTCGAGTGGACCCTCGACTGGTCGAGCAGTCCGCTCGACCGGTCGAGCAGCTAACTAAAGACTTCTAACAACAATATCATGGTGTTTATATTCTCTGTCATCCATCCACTAAAATGGTATCTCAAGTCATGGCTCGTATTTGATATTTTGATGAATCTCATCAATATCTCAAATTGGTGGGTGATTTCAGTTAGGTATTGTAGTAGGTGTTTCAGTAACGATACATTCATTTTGATAGTGTACATTGTAATATTGCTTTTTTCCTAAATGGTACTGATGTTCTCATAACTAGATTTACTTGGGTTGTACTTATTTCTCGTTCTTTTGATTCGTGTTATTATGTGTGGCTGAACTTTGACTCTTGTTTATCAAATGCGTTTGGATTGTACCGATGAAATATAACCCAAGAGATGAAAATTCAATTAAGGCAGTAATGGGAAAGGCTAATGTTATTCTTGAATAAAATTGGTTTGTATTCCTTACTTGGAATCTGCTATTTTCTATTGTGGGATTTGAGTGGCTTTGAGGAATATCATGTTGATTAATTATTTTTGCTCCCAGGAAGGGACTATGAGACAAGAAACTACAGTTTTGAGTAAGTGAACCACATGCTATGGCTGAAAAGCTTGCAACATAGGTTTCTTCTCCACAAAAAGGTAGGTTTCTTCTTTGGTCTTTCTTTGCAGTTCAATGTTTGACATTCATTCTTTTTGCTCTATTAGATGATGGTAGTACTGTTTTTCTTAAAGAGAAGTTTCTGCAAGCATCAACCTAAGCTATTTCTCGTGTTTGCAGGCTCACGGGATTGACAACCTAGTGATTTCTACACGAGACTACCTCTTTGCTCCTTCATTTGTGGATATTCGCAAAGCCATGGACTTCATTCATAGTAAGTGACTTGTTCTAATCACAGGTATACATGTACGGGTCCTTTGGCCTCATTGAGATGTCAACTTTTCATGGTACCAGTTCTGGTCATTTTAGTGTAAGGATTAGTCATATATTTCAGCAGATGATCAAAGGCAAAAGGTTGCTGCTCTAACTGTTTGCTTGTTTGATATCTACATGTGGGATGTTTGTTCTTAGACAGTCACACATGTAGCATGTGGAAACACATCATACATGTGTATGGATAAATATAATTCTTATCTACACTAAAACTAAAATTGTCAATTAAATGAGTCCCTTAATTTATTTATTTAATGAACATGGACAGTCTCTTTGACCCATGCCCTATTAGCCATTGATTCTAAAGTTTAAAATCTTTTCACAGCAAAGATTTCTCAGGCAACCACCTTCATCTATACATTTTCAGACCCACTATCTGGATAATTGAATATGACCAGAGATCCAATGGCTATGTATTCGAGCAAACCTTATTCAACAAACAAACTCTGGTTAATACGATTTGAGGATAGTCTAATCAATCAGATTTTTCAAACGATGCTTTCATTAATGGGCGATTTGGATTTGAGGCACATGCCGCGTGTAAGTTAAGAAAGGCTACCTAACGAGTATGATTTGGGAGCGGATTAGGTGAGACTTGGGACTCACCCAAGGCGGTGTGGTCCTTACCTTGGAAATTCTCCATACCCAAGTATGATTTCATTAAGGAAAGGCTTGTTTCTTGCATGCCCCTCAACAAATGTTGGGTCTCAGATCCTAAGCAATGGTGCTATTTGCTGATGCACAATACTCTATACATGTAGGGCAGTGGGAGGGGATCCAAGTTTTTCATTTAATGCACCTTATATGGAATAGGGATGGGCAGAACATTTTCTTCATTGAAGATCACAACCCTTTGATGATTGCCCTAATCAAAGTGCTAGAAGTCCAATTCATGTAGAGAATTTTGAAGGATAGTAGGATAGATCTTCTACGGATAGGCCTATCAGATCACTGATCTGAATAACCAAACAACGGTTTCAAATATATTAGTTTGTTTCTGAACAGGACCCAGTTCCTTCATGTCCCTTGGGCAAGCCCAAGTGTCGGAATCCCTTGAGTAATGAGAATATTCTCAAAAATCTAATTTCTGCATTTGCATACTGGGAGGAAAAAAAAAAAAAAAAACTATTATTTTTAGAATTGGATCTGTGTCACATTGACTCATAATGGCGTTTCATTCTGTTTTCAAATGCATTGAGCTTTTGTTTCTTTCTTTCTTTCACTTTGTTGGTCATGTGGGTTATTGGTGCTGTGTTTAGTGTTCAATAGGGTCCTGCATCATGTTTTGTGATATTTGGAATTTTTTGATGGCAGGGTTTGGGACCCTACTCTGCCAGCATAAAGAAAGTGGAGAAGGAAATCAAAGAAATGGCCAAGAAGGTCAATGACTTTGTGGTATGTTTCTTGGGCTTTTTTTTGGCACTTTTTTTTAAAAAAAAAATTATTAATGGCATTAGAAAAATTAGGGAACATGGAAGATCATTGCATAGTTAGTTTGTGATTGAGCCATTTCATTGTGTCAGTTGATATCGTGAAGTTTCATTACAAGAAGTTTCTCAGTGCATTTCTCCTTGTCTCCATCATTAAGGGCTTTTCTTAGCATCTGCCCCTCTATCTGCATTATCAAACTTTTTGAATAGGAGGATTTTGTTTCATTTAAACAACAGGAATAAACGAGTCAGACACTGGATTAGCTGCACCCAGCTAGTGGAATCTTGTTTCTGATAAACAAATGATGCAAGAGAAGCGGCCTCTTCAGGTAATCTTTAACAGTGTTGCCTGTTGTTGTGATTATGAATACATGGCATTTTGTTTGACATTACATGTGTGTTTATTCATGCTTTGAGCAGGTTACAAGATGCACAAAAATAACAAACCAGAATTCTGAGGATGCAAAGTATGTGATAAATGTTAAGCAAATTGCCAAGGTATATTTTCTATGCGATGTTTTGTTTTTCAGGTTGGCATAACTTAAGAAACTTGGCACATTTTGATGGACCTAATTCTTTTTGTACCTGCAGTTTGTTGTTGGTTTGGGCAATAAAGTTTCACCAACAGATATTGAAGAAGGCATGTGTATCAGGTAAGTTCAATTTTCCACTCTAGAGTTTCCTTTCTTTATTTCTTTGACTTTCTTTCCTTTTTCTTTTTCTTTTTTTTTTTTGGAAATAGCTTTCCAATGTTTTCTTTATCTTGGATTTAATTAGGATGTTTCATTCATTATAAGACATGCAATTGTAATTGACATGACTATTACTCTTTTACCCTAGCTTTGGGACTGGCCATAGTAGAGGCACACATTGACATCACTCGCAGCACAAGCCACCAATTCTTTTGAAAGATATCAAGAAACTTTCATTGAAAAGCACTGAGGTGGCGCCAAAAAAACATACACAAGCCAAACAAGACAAGAAGCACAGCCACCACTTGTAATCGCAAAAGCAGAATCTTAGTGTGGAAACATAAAACTGCACCAAAAATGAAAACTGAAAATGAAAATTCAAGGTGAATGCTTCTCATAAGGTCCGCATTATTTAGAGTAGAATTAGATAGATCAAAAACTGATTACCAAAATCAACTCATCATTACAAAAAAAAAAAAAAAAACCTTTAAATATTAGTTTTGAAGGCTAATCTAGAATGCATTCAGCTAATTCTCTCGAATTAGAAATTACATTATGCGAGAAGTGAGTAATGAGTATTTTAATTCTCATATAAGAATGCTTTTGTATAAGCATTTTTCCTATTCTAGTATAAGAGCCTGGTGACCCAGTGCTGTAAGTGTGATATAGCATTCAAATTCACAAGTTACCAAGGATATTTGTGCATGTGTTTTTTTTAGATCCATACATGCATACCAAGACATATATTCAATGTTATTATGTAAAACATCAATGATCAATAATATTTGTTGTGTCGCCACATGATATTCAGTGATTGAACTAGTAGTGTTCCAAGTAAAACTGATCACTTGAACTAATGTATTAACATTCATCCTTCTGGTCTAGGCTTCCAGCTACATTTGATGGCATAAAACATGATTCTTGCACCTTTTTCTGTTTGTACCAAATATCTTGATTTTGAATCTCCTTATTGTAGCACTAAGATAATCAATGTCAAAATATTATTTTCCTTTCAATGTCTCTTATGGGAACTTCATTTTAAAATGTCATGGATGTTGATGCTCATTAGCACAGGTCTTCCTACAAGGTGCAACTTTTTTACCTATAGGAATTAAGCCACTAGTAGTCTAGTACTACACAGAATCTTGTCAGTCTTCAGAAAAGATCAAATAGTACACTTTGAAGTAATCAACTATGCTCATGTTCAAAAATGGATTTGATGTGTGAAGTTTAACATGAAGATTTTTTATTTTTTTTCCGTAATGTTTAACATGAAGATTATAAGAAGCATAGTTCACAACCAGGGCCTAAGACACCCGAGTCAACTTTACTCACTCATTTGGATAATCTAAATTGAAATGTTCTTTTCATCTTCAATGTCTCTTATGTGAATTTCCTTTAAAGATTATGGGTGTTGAGAGCATTTCTCTAGCTCAAAAGATGGCCACTAGTACAGATGTTCCTTTGGGATGTTCTAGACAAGATTTTAACATACGGGAATTAAGATGCTATTGCTGCACAGAATCTTGTCATTCTGAAGAAAAGAGCAAATAATGCACTTTTAAGTAATCGAGTAATCTCATGCACAAAAGATTGATGTGGAAACTTTGACATGAAGGTTACTGAAAAAAGCATAGTTCTCAAACCAGGCTGGTCAACCTAAATCTCACCCTAGTTTTCCATGTCCATACTACTTGGTCATTGACTGGCTGGGTTGGGTAACCAGCGATTCCTAGTTCAGGGCAAGTTTCACCCTAGTTTTCCAAATCCATGCCTGGTTTAGGATCAGAATCACTCCAGATTCTTGAATCCTGGAGGAGAAGAAGAATTGCAGTTTTGTTTAATGTTCAAAGTTAGTGCTACAGTTTGATAGCAGGATATGAGCTTCCGTTTGTTCACATATTGAGGCAAAAATCAGTGATCTCCTAGTGAGTTAAGGGGTGCATTTGGTCATTACTCCCCAATGTAGAAAAGGAACAAGTTTTTGCTGAATTTTTTCTCACCATGGTTTTGTTGCTAGACAACACGAAAATTTCAGTGTGGTTGTCTTTACCAGGGTATATTTTCCTTGCAATGATCAAGCAGCCGCTAATTTTTTTTATGGATACCACTCCAGGTGTACTTTTCCAACCCCAAGTAGTTGGGGTAAGGCTTAGAAAATGATGATGAATCCAGGTACAGTTTATTGTACATATGTTTCCTACTTGTTGTGATGTTGTCTTCTTTTTTCTTTTTCTCCTTTTTTGTTTAGGTAGTGGAACTCCCCATGCTCCATCCAGAGAAATTTGTGAAGCTCGGCATTGATCCTCTAAAGGGGGTGCTCTGCTATGGTCCTCTAGACAAAACTTTACTAGCCAGAAATGTAGCCAACAGAATTGATGCCTGCTTTATTTGTGTTATTGGAAGTGAGCTTGTTCAAAAATATGTTGGAGAGGGTGCCCGGATGGTTCATGAGCTTTTCGTAGGTTGCTACTATGACATTTAATGAATTTATTTAACAGAGATTAGAAGGTTTTCTTACAGTTAGTTCTATTCAGATTCTCTGCTAGTTCATTTTGGCTGTCACCATTTACCAATATTTTTTATATTCAGTAGATGGCAAGTTCAAAAAAAGGCTTGCATCATCCTCTTTGATGATGTGGACGCGATAGGTGGTGCTCGGGTTGATGTTGGTGTGGGTGGAGATAATGAGGTCCAGCATACAATGCTTGAAATTGTGAATGAGCTCAATGGCTTTGATGCTCAAGGAAACAGCAAAGTTTTGATGGCAACAAACATGTTAGAAGTATTAGTTGTCAAATAGCCTTCTACTTGTTATTCACATGTATGCCCACATTATTTCTGCCCACAAACAGGTTAGCATCATTGATGGCATCAAAGTTTGTTCAAATGTCTGCCCACATATTATTTCTGCTCTATCCTGCTGTCAATTGTTAGACACCTCACATACCTTGTATATCTTGTTACCTTGTATATCTTGTTTCTATAGGTAGGGGATTCTGCGTTTACTACTTTCCTTGTATAGATGGTTGTAATCTCTATATATTCAACCCCATTGGGTTGTTTCAAATACACAGAAAATCTTATGCATCTCTCAGTTTTCATGGTATCAAAGCGAGGTTGATCCGAAACCGTCCCTGCGTCGTCCGTTCATCACCTCTGCTGCGTCTGGCAAGTGCCTCTGCTCATCCGACCGCCCCTGCGTCGTCCGGCCGCCTAAACCACACCGTCCGACCGCCCCTGCTGCATCGTCCGGCCATCCCTGCTGCGTTCGGTCATTGTTCCTGCTCATCCGACCTCCCCTGCGTCGTCCGGCTGTCCCTGTTGTGTCATCCTGCGACCCTTCTGCTTCAGATCTGCTCATCCGACCCTGCTGCGTTGTCCGGTCGTCCCTACTCGCCTCTGCTCACCTCTGCGCCTCTGTCCCTGTGCTCCTCTGTTCATCCCTGCTCGTCCGGCCAGCCCTTGCTCGTCCGGCAGCCCCTACTCGTCCAGATCCAAATCCAGATTCAGATCCCACGCACTTTGCTCGTCCAGATCCAGATCCAGATCCCTTGCTGTACGGTACATCTGAAACTTTCTTCTGTGTATTCCATTACTTCAGATCAATCAATGGATAAGGACTCATCACGTACAGAAGCCCCACGTTGTAGTTTTGATGGTACCAACTATTCTCTATGGGCCATCCATTTTAAGAACTTCCTCAAGGGTCGTGGTTTGTGGGGACTACTGGATGGATCTATTACTATCCCCACAGATGCCGCCAAATTAGATGATTGGGAAATAAACAATGGACGGATTATTACCTGGATTCTCGATTCGGTCGATCGGTCCATTGCTGTTGGACTCACGCCTCATCGCACTGCTAAGGCGATGTGGGAACATCTCCAGTCGATTTATCAACAGAGTAATGCGGCCCGGTTATACCGTCTGGAACAGGATCTTGTTACCCTTACTCAGGGTAACGACAGTATTCAATCATTTTACTCCAAAATTGTCACAATTTGGACAGAGATGACTATGATGGATCCAACATTTCCTCATGACTTTAAAATATTCTAAACTATGCGCGAGAGTGCACAAGTTCGTCAATTCCTTATGAAGCTACGTCCGGAATTTGAGCATTGTCGGGCTGCTCTCTTGAACGGTAGCCCTACTCCTTCATTGAATTCGGTTATTAATGATTTATTGGCTGAGGAACAACGACTGAAAGTTCTCTCAACTCCGGGCTCATCTGATATGGTGCTTGCTGTATCCACAACTCCAACACGTGGTTCTGGTTCCTCTCCCTTAACTTGTCGCGGGTGCAACAAGGTGGGTCATGTTGTCGCTCAAAGCAAGGAATAGTGTGCTTATTATCGACGGACTGGTCATGGTATTCAGGACTGCCGTACACGAGCTTATGCATCTTCTTTCAGCCGTGAACGTGGTTGCCGTGGTCGTGCTCTTTCTGCTACGGCTACCACTATTTCTTCTGAGCCATCTGTTAGTGAGTCTGCATCTACTACTTCTGCTGAAGGTCTTTCATCTCCATTGACTCCTGCGATGCTCCAACAAATTGTTCAGGCCCTTTCTGCCGCCGGTATGTCAGGTATATCCCCATCTTTTACATGGTTCTTCGATTCGAGAGCTTCTAATCATATGACCGGTGATGTATCCCATCTTCGTGACATTCGTCCCTATACCGGCAATCAGGCTATTTCTACTGCGGATGGTACTAGACTACCTATTCAGTCCATTGGCTCATTGACTTTCTCTCCTTCTACTCATCGCCAGTTCACTCTTCGTGATGTGTTTCATGTCCCTAACCTCTCCTCCAATTTAATTTCAGTTGGTCAACTCACTTCCAATAACTGCTTAGTCATATTTCTTCCCAACTGTTGTTTTGTGCAGGATCTGGCAACGAGGAAGGTACTTGGGAAGGGTAGGCGGCATGGTCGTCTGTACGTGCTTGACTTTGATCCATCTGTCACCCCGGCTCGTTGTTTCTTTTCTCCATCTTCATCAGATATTACTTCAGCAAGTAAAATGTGGAAACTGTGGCACTTTCGCCTGAGTCATCCACATTCGGATCGGTTACTTCAGTTAATTTCATCTGGCATGTTAGGGAATATTTCTCTTAATACAAATGATTTGGATTATTCTTGTTCTTCCTGTTGTCTTTTAAAAAATAAGTGTATTCCCTTTTCTTTAAGTACTACAAAATCATCTTCTATGTTTGAACTTGTGCATACAGATGTCTGGGGTCCATCACCAATTATGTCCCTCTCTGGGTTACGATACTATGTTATATTCATTGATGACTTCACACGGTACACTTGGATTTACTTTCTGCAATCGAAGTCACAGGTTTTTGAAAAATTCAAGTTATTTCACTCTATGGTGGAGACTTAGTTTCGGGTTCCAGTTCAAACTCTCCGCTCTGACTCAAGGGGGGAATATCTCTCAACCGAATTTCGTACCTTTCTTCAAGGTCATGGGATTATTCATCAGACCACCTGTTCTGATACTCCACAACAAAATGGGGTGGCTGAACGGAAAAATCGCCATATTGTTGAAACTGCCAACACTCTGATGACAGCTATGAGTGTTCCTCGTTCTTTCTGGGTGGAAGCCATGTTACATTCAATCTACTTGATTTACCGGATGCCAACCAAAGTTCTGAATGGTAAATCTCCCTACTTTGTTCTCACCGGCTTACCTCCTACATATTCCACACTCCGTGTGTTTGGTTGTATTGTTATGTTCACCTGGCTTCACGTGAACGTAATAAACTATCTCCAAAATCGATCAAATGTATGTACTTGGGATTTGGGGAAACTCAAAAAGGTTTTCGATGTTATGATCTTGTTTCTCGTCGTGTTCGGGTTTCACGACATGTTGTTTTTCTTAAACATATTGCCTTTCATTCATCTCTTCCTCCTCCGCACACTCCAAACTCTTCTGGTCTAATCACCTTTCCTGAAATTCCGTTTGCCTCGATACTCTCCCTCGTCCATTGTAGGTATACTCTCGTCGACCACGTACAAATCCACCACCTATTACTCAACCCGAACCTACTGTACCTGTTGCGGATCCTGAACCTACCTCGATACGTCGTTCTGCTCGTGAACATTGAGCACCTAATCACTTGATATGTTCTATGTCTGCCATGAATGCTACTCCGGATACTGTTTCTATTCCTACTTCATATTCTCAGGCAGCCACTCATGATTGTTGGAAGAAGGCTATGGCAGAAGAACTTGCGGCATTGGATGATAACCATACGTGGGAGATTGTCCCTCGACCCGCTGACCAACAGCTAATTGGTAGCAAATGGATTTATTTTGTAAAGCTCAAGTCTGATGGATCATTGGATCGATACAAGGCTCAACTTGTCGCTCAGGGATACAAACAGGAATACGGAATTGATTACGATGAGACTTTCACTCCTGTGACCAAGATGAAAACTGTTCGTACTCTTCTGGCTATATCTTCTGTTCACTCATGACCACTCTCTCAGATGGATGTGAAAAATGCCTTTCTTCATGGAGACCTCCAAGAAACCGTATATTTGAAACCTCCTCCTGGCTCTTTAATTCCTGACAATAAGGTATGTCGGCTAAAGAAAGCCCCATACGGCCTCAAACAGGCACCACGGGCATGGTTCCAACGCTTTCACAATGTGGTTATGGGTGCTGGCTTTACTCAAAGTGGTCATGACCCATCCTTATTTTTGCGCACCACTGCTCACGGCAATGTTATTGTTCTGGTTTATGTTGATGACCTCCTACTAACTGGTAGTGATGCTACTGGCATTTTGGCTTTAAAGGAAGTTCTGCAATCATCATTCAAGATGAAAGACCTCGGCCATCTAACATATTTTCTTGGACTTGAATTTTCATGTTCCAACCGTGGGATTCTGGTCAGCCAGCGTAAATATACTAAGGATCTTCTCACCTTAGCATCACTGACGGATCAGAAGATGGTTCAGACTCCTTTAGAACTTAACATTCACTATGGTCGTGATGATGGTGATCTACTTGCACAGCCCGATTTATACCGCCGTCTGGTTGGGAGTCTGGATTACTTAACTATGACTCGCCCTGATATTGCCTACGCTGTTCAAGTCATCAGTCAGTTTGTTTCTGCTCCTCGAACTCTTCATATGACTGCGGTATTGCGCATCATACGGTACCTTCGTGGAACTCTAGATCGATGTCTGTTCTTCTCCTCCATGGCGACTCTAGACCTTCGTGCTTATTCGGATGCTGATTGGGCCGGATGCGCTCTCACGCGAAGATCTACCACTGGCTACTGTGTTTTTCTCGGCACTTCTCTCATCTCTTGAGAGTGTAAGAAGCAGGCCACTATTTCTAAATCGAGTACAGAAGCCGAGTATCGGGCGATGTCCGCTGCGTGTAGTGAGCTTGTCTAGTTACATGGACTTATTTCAGACTTGAGCATTCCTCTACAGAATCCTACTCCACTCCATGTCGATAATCTTAGTGTCATTCAGATCGCCTCTAACCCAGTTTTTCATGAACGAATGAAGCATATTGAAGTTGACTGTCACTTTATTCGTGAGAAATTTCAGTCTGGGCTCATTTCTCTTCCACATGTGGCATCCCATGATCAGATTGATGACGTTCTCACCAAATCCCTCACGTCTACACGTCACTCATTTCTTGTTGGCAAACTATTACTTGTCGATGACCAACATTAGTTTGAGGGGGGATGTTAGACACCTCACATACCTTGTATATCTTGTTTCTATAGGTAGGGGATTTTGCGTTTACTACTTTCCTTGTGTAGATGGTTGTAATCTCTATATATTCAACCCCATTGGGTTGTCTCAAATACACAGAAAATCTTCTGCATCTCTCAGTTTTCATCAATCGTGCGGGTACTTTGTCAAATTTCTGATAAGTATGTGTGCCTAACACTGATGCTGAAGTGTGCATCTGCTGTCTCTCTTTCCAATGGCAAATTTATGTTCAATAGGCATGTGTCTGCATTAGCTGTTTCCTATGATGCCATCTGTTTCTACAATTTCTCAAGTACTGTAACCTTGTTGTTAAGAGTCATGATAATCTGTTGTAAATTATGGTTCTTGGGTGGAGCTGAGTCTAGCCCAATTGAGGAAGAAAATTGGAAATTCCTGTTTTAAGTTTTCAATAGGATCTTGAAATGATTTATAGAGTCGGAATTCTGATGAATGCTAAAATAAAATCATAATTTTCTCTATAACCTGCAGGCTGATGATGCATCTCACCCATTTGCCTTTTGTTTTCTCAATGCATTTCAGGCTTGACATGCTAGATCCAGCATTGTTGCATCCTGGACGACTAGATTGTAAGGTTGAGTTCTGTCTGCCTGATTTGGAGAGCAGGACACAAATATTCAAGATCCACACACGGACAATGAATTGCAAGAGAGACATCTGGTTTGAGTTTCTTGCTCGGCTCTGCCCCAACTCAACTGGCAAATGACGCTGAGAGCCCCTCTTATACTCTTTTCTGCCATGCTACTGTATCATAAAATCTTTTGAATAAAACAATTTTATGTTGTATGCCTCAGCCTATTTATGTTGGACAATGCCTTGACCTCTTAGTAATCAATTTGTCAAATGCAATATCTTCTTTACCCTATCTAAGGAAGTCTTTAGACTTGTTTTCTTGTACATTCGGTGTATCTTTTACAACAGACTCATTGCCAAAACTTTTTGTGAATACATTGGGTGTGAGCTTGATCCTTGGGCAAGACTCCTATTCTAGTTTTACACAATTTAGAAAATGGTGCAGAAACATGTCCAGTTGTACTTTTCAATCCAGACGATCCAAATCGGTGACCCAACTATAGGCGGAGTGTAACCTAAAATCTTCAATGAGAAGATAATGATAACCATCTGATTTCCCTTTTAATTTTAATCATCCACTTAATGGCCATTAGTTGGGTGTTTAGCATTGCTTGGTCAACATGATTTTGGCCATTAATTGGGTGGTTAGCATTGCTTGATCAACATGATTTTGGCCATTAATTGGGTGGTTAGCATTGCTTGGTCAATGTGATTTTAGAGACATGCTCCGTCCTCTATGACACCCACATTTTGAATGTTCTGGATAGCTGTATGTCAGAGTGCCACAATTAGAAACAGGCATAAATATTGAGGATTTCCTGCACCATTGAAAGTACAAGTTGGTCTTCAGAGTATAAGCAAGTACATACAACTCCCATGAACAATAGTTTGAGCTCAACTAAAAATCTTCCATTTTCAACACCAGAAATGGCATCAATTGGGTATTCATTCCTATGCCTGCAATTTTAGATATGAAGACTTGACAATTGTATTCATTCATCAAAAAAAAAATCAATGATAAAACAGCATCATAGAAGCCACTTGCATTTACGGAGTGCTAAAAAGTAGAAACAGGAACTAATGATCTTTCTATTTGCATGTGGGTAGTGTTGCTACCCATGTGAGCACACACAAAAGTTCCCTGCAGTCCTTTCCTCCCCACCCCATTTAAAGCCAAGACATCCATCATCTATGTGTTCTCTCCTATTTCCAGCCTTTCTTTCAGTCTTCTATCGCACAAAGGCTCAATGTATCTTCAGGTGTTCATGAAAGTTTCCTGCATTCTGGGCCTTCACTTCCAGCCAAAATTTCGTCTACTTTCTGTAACTTTGGTTATGGATTTGTTCAGGGGCAGACATCAGGAGTGTATGCACTTAGGTGGGGATGTTTGCTATCTGGGTGAGGAGGAAGACGGTGACAAAGAAAGATTTCCTTGATACGGTCAACAAGGTCATCAAAGGCTATCAGAAATTCAGTGCAACTCCCAAGTACATGGTCTACAACTAACTGAGACCATTTACTGCCCTCCCCTGACCTTTCTTGATTTGTCCTGGTGGGGCAATGTGCTGGCATCCATTCATCGGTTGCCATGTTGGTTATTTGTAACACAACATTCCGATATTCTTCTACAAGGTAAGAGGGTTGGTATATCTAAAAAAATCTCAAAAACCACATCTGCTGGGCAGCCTAAGATTCTTTTTAAATATGGTATATCTCTGATTCGTCAGTAACCTCTACCATTTTTTTGCTATTCAAGTGCTATTGACTCTCTTATTGTATTTGAAACATAACTAGTTTGTGAAATCTCTTTCAGTTGACCAAATGAAATTCGAGGGTTTAGCTCCACCTGATAATGTGTATTCAGCAGTGTCGCCTTCTTCAATGTATTATTTTAATATAACATATGAAAAGTTTTAAAGATAAGGGCATTCTCTTTGTGTTGATTCATTTTTCTGTTCAAGACTATGCTTTCTCTTAGGGTCAGTTCTAAAGTATATTCCAGCACATTTCTTACCATCAAGGACATTCTTCACTATATTAGGATGTTATCTGTTTTTGCCATAGACATTAATCATAGCCACATTCTCAATCAAGAACTTCAATTAAAATTTGTCAATTATAAAATATAAAATAGAACATGTCGATTAGCAAAACTCCATGACATAAACACTATAAGAAAGTGGTGGTCAAGTAAAAGATGCATGTGATGGCTTTATTTTCTTCAACACAAAAACACCAGGGACACAAGGTCTTTCCTAATATTCAAGCTTTTTCACAATTTGCATTTTTTTTTTTTTGGAAAAATGATTGATTATGTTCATTAGTCAATTTTGATATTTATAGGCTTTTTGGTTATTTGGAATCTAATTAATTTCTTTTTGTTATTTTGTTTTGCAGGTTGTAGGTAGAGATGGATGAGGGCTGGATGGAGGGATTTTATTTTATTTTTTTAATCTTTTATGTAATTTGGAACCATTTTCAATTTATCATTGTAAATATTATATATTTTTATTATAAAGCAATACAATTTTTTTAATATTCGTTTTTAATTGTGTTGTGCAACATTTTCTAGGTTTCAAATATGTAAAAAAAAAAAAAAAAAAAGGTTTCAATCAAATATGAATAACGAAATGGATTTTTTTTTTTTTTTTAAAAAAAACCATTTTTACCAGCGATTTCCATGGCATATACAGGCAGTTGCAATGCCTTTTATTGGTGCTTGGCTTGGTCGAGGCCTTTTACTGGTGCTTCATTCGGCATTTACTGGCACTTCGGCAGACTTCTACTGGTGCTTTTCAGGCTATAGTGTGCGGCCAGTTAAAGTTCAGGTAAAGGTTGATGGCTGCCGGTAAATGATACTCTATAATGGCGGACGGGAAAAAGCGCCGGTAAAAGATTTAGCAACGCCTTTTTCTGCCTACATTTGTCTAACCACCGGTAAATCTCGTAAAGGCTTTTTTTTTTTTTTTTTTTTTTTTGGTGTAATGAGTCCTGTCTAATAACCCCTAGGTGTTTACAATGCTTGTATACATGCCTTTGCACATGCAAATATGGCGCATATACAAGATCAAGCTTTCCATAAGATGGGCCACATTTTTTAGATCACCCAACGTGGGTTACCACATACAAAACAATGGATGGATAGGGGAAAAGATCATTTAGACCTCCTTTTTTTCACATAGAAGAGCCTACTTGAGCCTACGTAAGTGAAAGCACTGATCTTTAGACCAGGTAATCTAAGAAATGTGGCCCATCTCATGCAAAAGCTTGCATTTTGTACGCATGCAATGGCATTTATATATGCCGCCCCACTTGTCAACGTGGCAAATGTGTTTGAGATCTAATCTATCCATCCGTTGGGTCCCACTGTATAAATGGCTGTGCCTATACATCTCATCAAACAGGCATTCTGTTAGAAACAAAATGATGGTGTTTAAAAAGTTGGATTTTTTTTATTATTATTATTATTATTATTTTATGTTTTTAAAGTTCATGAATCGTAACTCTAGTAATTGTTAGACAGGCCCAATTTTTTAATAAGGGCATCTACACGGTGGGACCCATCTGAATATGGATTGGATGTCACACATGTGCCACTTTTCTACATGCATGACATGCGAATGGGCTTCTTGGCGCATGAGTGTGGCCCATGGCATATACGCAGTGAACTGAGATTCAATCTCCGGTCTCACCCACAAACAATAAACAAAAAGAAATATAATCTAGAAAAAGAATCAAAGCATTCCAAATAAACCACAAGACAAGATATACATGGAAAAACCCTAAAAAGGGTAAAAAACCACGGATGTAAACATCCACTATGAAGAAAAACAAAGATTATAAGGCAATATATTAACCTCTCCATTGGAAGTACAAAGAAAACCATTTGCCCACACCTTGGAATAACTCTCATGATACCTAGAAAAGCCTTAGGGACCCTTATTTATAGTTTAGGCAACTCCCCTTTCGCGCCTCTGCGAAAACCAACTCAAAAATCCGCAGTCCGCATTAAATCCGGAAATGAATCTGTGTAACCTCAACTGGTCGAGCAGGGTGCTCGACTAGTCAAGCAGACCCCTCGATTGGTCAAGCGTGGGCCTTGACTGGTTGAGTACCACAGAACCAAATAACCGATGCTCGTTGGACTTTGAGTTGAGCTAGTCCTCGACTAATCGAGTGGGCTACTCGACTAGTCAAGCAAGGCATTCAACTGGTCGAGTAGCCGTCCAGATGTGGCTCCACATCTTAACAATCTCTCACTTGGAGACACATCACCATAAATCTTTGTCTTCTTCATCCGGAGTGCACTACCTCCCCGTCTTCAAGCCTGAAGACCAATCAAAGCTAAATAGAGCTTCAACTTCTTCCGTGTGACTGCCTTGGTCAGCGTATCTGTAGGATTCTCACTTGTATGAATCTTCTCCAAAGTAATCAATCCATCTTCCAGTAACGTGATATCTGATGTCAATATGCTTGGTCCTTGAATGAAAGACTGAATTCTTAGCTAAGTGTACTGCACTCTAACTGTCACTGTACAGTTTGCAATCTGCTTGCTTCTTACCCAACTCTTCCATGAAACCTTGCATCCACAATATCTCCTTGCACGCTTCTGTAGCTGCAACATATTCTTCTTTCGTCATACTGATAGATATTATCTTCTATAACTGAGAGACCCAACTGACTGCAGCACTACCCAAAGTAAAGACATAACATGTAGTACTTCTTCTGCTGTCGATATCTTCTGCAAAATCTAAATTCACGTAGCCTTGTAGCTTGATTTTCGATCCACCATAGCACAGCCGTACATCCTTAGTCCTACCAGGTATTTAAGAATCAACTTCACAACTTCTCAATGTTCCTTCCCGGAGTTGTTCATGAACCTGCTAACAACTCTCACTGCTTGAGTAATGTTTGGCCTCATACTCACCATAACATACATGAGACTCCCAATAGCTGACGCGTATGAGACTTTAGCCATGTAGTCTCGTTCCTCTTGCATCTTTGCACCTTGCTCCTTAGATAGCTTGAAGTGGTTGGCTAATGGAGTGTTAACCGACTTAGCACCTCCCATATTGAATCGATCAAGTACCTTGGTTATGTACTCTACCTGTGACAAAACTAATTTCTTATTTTCCCTGTCACGCTTTATCCTTATGCTAGGATTTGTTTTGCAGCTCATAAATCCTTCATGGCAAATTCTCTAAACAGTTGTTTTTTGAGATCTGAAATGTCCTTCATGCTTGAACCAGCCACAAGCATATCATCAACGTACAGAAGAATGATGATATACGACATATCAAACTTCTTCAAATAGCAACAGTGGTCTGCATGACATCTCCTAAAACCCTTTTCCGACATGAAACTGTCGAACTTCTTGTACCACTGCCTCGGGGCCTACTTTAAGCCATATAGACTTTTCTTCAGTCTAAACACCTTATTCTCCTTTTCTGGTGCCACGTATTATGTCGGCTAATGCGTATATATCTCTTCTTCAAGGTCCCCATTAAGAAAGGTTATCTTAACATCTATCTGCTCTAGATGTAAGTCCTCTATAGCCATTATACTTAAGACCATGCGAATCGTAGACATTTTCACTACCGGTGAAAATATTTCAGTGAAATCGATACCTGCCTTTTGTTGAAACCCTTTCACAACCAATCTGGCCTTATACCGTTTCGAACCATCGTGCTCCTCCTTTAGTTTGTAAACCCACTTGTTATGAAGAACTTTCTTACCCTTAGGTAGAGTGACTAGCTCCCATATACGATTAGACTCAAGAGAGTCCATCTCATCATCCATGGTCTGCTCTCACTTAACCCGTGTATTCAACTGTAATGCCTCTTCAAAACACTCTGGTTCACCATTATCTATCAGCAGTAGATAATGTAAGGAGGGTGAGTATCGGACCATGGGTCTTTTCTCTCGAGTAGACCTCCTCACAACCGGTGTCTGTAGCTCTGCCTCATAATGCTCCTGTGCATGATCATCCTGTGGCGCTGTAACACCCGTATTCGGTAACTCTTCCAACTCTACGAATTCTTTATCCTCGACCTTATATTTCCTGCACACTGTCCTTATGCATTGCTTTTTCATTGAAAACTACGTCCTTGCTTCTGATGATTTTCCTTTTTTCTGTATCCCAAAACCTGTAGCTAAAATCATGTTACTCGTAGCCTATAAATGTGCACCTCCTGGACTTCACATCCAACTTGTTTCTGTACTTTGCATTAATATGAACATATGAAGTGTAACTGAACACTCTGAGATGTGCAAGGTTCACTTTTCCCAGTTCACGTTTCTTCTGGTAGCCCACCATCCTATGGTGCTGAGGGACTTCTATTGATGAGATATGCAGTAATATTCACAGTATCTGCCCAAAATGTCTTGGGCAACCCTGCATGTAACCTCATGCTCCTGGCGCGCTCAAGGATGGTCCTGTTAATGCGCTTAGCCACACCATTCTGCTACGGTGTCCCTGGAATCGTTTTCTGATGTTTAATTCCATTTGTTGCACAATACTCCTCAAATCTCTTATCACAGTATTCTACCCCATTATCTGATATGAGACATTTGACTATTTTACCTGTCTCGTTTTCTACCATTACTTTCCACTTCTTAAATACATCAAATACATTAGATTTGTGCTTTAAGAAATAAATCCACAGTTTTCTACTAGCATCATCAATAAAGGAAACAAAATAACGTGAACTACCAAGAGATGATACTTATGCCGGTCCCCACACATCAGTGTGTACAAGCTCCAACAGATGCATCTTTGGAGTGCGTCCTGTCTTCTTGAAACTTTCCTTCTTCTGCTTGTCATACACGTAGTCCTCGCAGAATTTCAAATCAATAGACTTCAGCCCTAGTAGCTTTTCTTTTGACAATAACACTTTCATCCCTTTCTCACCCATATGTCCTAACCTTTGATGCCATAACTGCCCATTCACTCCAGTTGATGCGACCGCGAGTAAACTATACGATCCTGAAGTCATGTACAAAGTACCTTCCTTCTTGCCTCGAGATGTCACCAAGACACCTTTTGTAATCTTCCACGAATCACTAGTACACATAACCGGTATCGGCCACATGCCCCACTGGGATCAAGTTTCATTTGAAACTCGGTACATATCTGACATCCTTCAATTTCAAGGCCGTTCCGTCTTTCTAATTTATATGAACGTTTCACTTTCCAACAATACTGCATGACTCATCATCACCCAGGTAGACTCTCCCAAAGTCACCTAATACATAATCATGCAAAACTTCCTTACATGAAGTGGCATGAAACAAAGCACCCGAGTTTATAACCCAAGACTCATTCCTCGCATCAAGAGACAAAATCAACACTTTTGTATCACTCTCCTCAGATAGATTTACTGAATCCTTCTCGCCTTGAGAGCTTTCTTCTTGTTTCTTGAGCGCCCTACAATCACGTTTCATATGCCCCTTCTTCACGCAATGTCAACACCCGTCTTTGTCTTTCAGTCCCTTGGACTTCTTCCTCGACTTAGAACATCTGTGTTTATTGCCTCCTTTGTTCAGTGATCTTCCTCTTCCTTCAACATTTAGAGCATTCCCTTAATCCCTTGAAACTTCTGATGCCTTTCTTCTAGATTCTTCGCTGAGAATTAGACTGGCCACATTATCAAATTTCAACTTTATCGACTCTAAAGAATTGCTCACAGTAATCACCAAACCATCTCAACTGACTGGCAAATTGGACAAGATCAATAACGCCCTGACCTCGTCCTCGAAAACAATGTCAACGGATTCCAACTGTCTCGTGACCGTATTGAACTCGTTTAGATGTTCAGCTACGCTCCCACCATCTGACATCTTCATGTTGAATAGCTGTTTCATAAGATGAACCTCGTTGGACGCTGAGGGTTTTTCATACATGGTGGTTAAGACTTTTATTAATTCTTTTGTAGTTTTTATCTTGGATATATTGAAGGCGACACTCTTAGACAAAGAGAGTCGGATCGTTCCTAAAGCCTTCCGATCCAATAAAAACCATTAATCCTCTGTCATCTTCTCTGGTTTCTTCTCCTTTTATTCTAAAGGAATATAGAGGTCCTTTTGATACAGATAATCCTCCATCTGCATCTTTCAAAAGGCAAAGTTTGAACCATCAAACTTCTTAATTCTAGTCTTCCTTTCTTCTGTCATCGCTCCCTAATAGAACTAAACCAATAGCTATGATACCAATTGTTGCGCATCACGCCAACACCAACAACGCAGTGAACCTAGATTTAATCTCAAGTCTCACCCACAAACGATAAACAAGAAGAAATATAAACTAGAAAAAGAATTAAAGCATTCCAAATAAACCACAAGACAACATATACGTAGAAAAACCTCAACAAGGATAAAAAAACTACGGATGCAAACTTCCACTATGAAGAAAAACAAAGATTACAAGGCAATATACTAACCTCTCCTTTGGAAGTATAGAGAAAACCCTTTGCCCACACCTTAAAATAACTCTCATGATACCTAGAAAAGCCCTAGGGACCCCTATTTATAGTTTAGGCAACTCCCCTTTCGCACCTCTGTGAAAACCGACTCAAAAATCCGTAATCCGTATCAATTCTGGAAATGAATCTGCGTAACCTCAACTGGTCGAGCGGATCCCTCAACTGGTCGAGCATGGGCCTCAATCGGTCAAGTACCGTGGAATCGAAAAAACCGATGCTCGTTGGAATTTGACTCGAGCCAGTCCTTTACCGGGCCACTCGACTGGTCAAGCGGCCGTCCAGATGTTGTGTGGCTCCACATCTTAACAATACATCCATACAGACCGTGGAATTGTCCCCATTGGAGCATTATTAAAAAATTAAGCAGATCAAACAATGATAACCATCCAATGCTTGAATTATTTTAGACTGTTGACCATCACCTTTTAAAAGGGTTGCTACGGTATGATTTTTAGGTCATGATCCATTATGATTTTCAGGTCATGATCCATTCACAATAGGCTATACCACCTGGCTAGTTTGGATTAAATTGCTAGAGTGTAGTGTAGCTTGGATGAGACACCACAACCTATAAAAAGGTGGTGAACTATCACAACTGTTTGGAAGACTTGCGCTCAGCACATGAAGTCAATGGCATAGAATAGATCTGTTGACATAGCTTCCTACGTGACCAAATTTACATGTCTCTTGAAAGAGACTTAAACCCTTAAGGAAAAAAGCCCATCTTATGATATATGAAAAGATTAGGTAAATTGATTGTTGGACTAAACCCACACTACAAAAACAACACAAATTTTCAATTTTGGAGGGAAGCCAAAATATTTGATTTCTAATTTTAAAGGGAAACCAAAATATTTGAATTTTTTAAAAAAAGCAAAATACAATATAGGATCTTAACCATGAAAAAGAACCTAAGTTGCATTTGGCTCAACCAGGAGAAAAATAATTAATGAACTTGGGATTTCCACTTGTAGTAGAATTTTTAGAAATCATGGAAAAAATAGTCATGTGGTACCAAAGAGCTCTTTCTTACCAATACAACAAAAACTAGCCCAAGTTCTATATATATATATATATATATATATATATATATATATATATATATATATATGGGAAAAGTTACTATGCGCTCGACCTCACGAGTCCGTCCCATGAGGTCGAGCTGTGTGGGCCCCACCATGATGCGTGTCGACCATCAACACCGTGCATTTGATGGGTCCCCTCTAAATTATGGGATATCCCAAAAATCAGCCGTATACGGAACTCAGGTGGGCCATACCATCTAAAATCATTGAAGACATGCCAAAAACATATAAAAGCACTTGGTGGGGTGCACCTGAGTTTTGAATGCTACTGAAACTTGGTCTGAACAACCCTCATCCAAGTGGGACACACAGAATGGATGGGCTGGATTTGCAAATCACATCTCTCTAGGCCCAAAAAATGATTATGAATGTTTTAATGGTGCACAGCCCCTCCCCACTTCTGTATGTGGTGTGGCCCACACAAGTCACGGATTGACTTGATTTTTGACATCGAGGCCCATGATGGAATGGTGCATCTGACTGATGGGGTAGATGTTCGAAACGCATCACAGTGGGGCCCACACAGTCGACCTCACGGGAGCTAATAGTGAGGCCGAGTATATATATATATATATATATATATATTTATGTGTATGTGAAATACTTCTAAGAATAGAAATTCCAAAATCATAAATTATTTTGTTAATCCTTTTGCCCTATTTTGGTGTAGGGCCTGCCCTAGCCTTGTTGAGTCAGGGTCCACGCGAGGCCTTTTTGGACCGATTAGGGATATGGCCGGGGCAGGGCATAGTGAACTAGGGTCAGGCTAGGGTGCGACCCAAGCCGAACTGGCCCTAGCTTGGTCCATTGCCACCGTTGCTGGCCAAGCCTATGTCCATATTAAAACCGAGACCCGGCCCCGTTTAACTATCGGGTTCAAATCCAGCGAACTAGCGCTCCGCTCGTCCAAATTCGAGATTCGGCCCGCAATGGATCAGCCCACTTTTCCCCCTTGAAAACCTTGAATTCACTCCTTCAGCAAAGAGCCATGGATTCTACAAAACACCAGTCTCAGGATGGAGAAGAAGGTAAGGGCAAAAACGTAAGTTTCATCGAAGACAGCTGGTTCGATTTCCACTTCAATCTTTCCATTACAGACGGATTCAATGCTTGAACTTGCAAGGGTAATTATAAAAGAAAAAAAGAAAAGAAATTTTTAGTTCTATTTCATTCTCTCTCTTCCGTTTTGAGATTTTCAAACGAATTGCTTGATTTTCAAATGATAACGTAATTACACCCCATGTTTCTGATAGACACGCCCTACCTATCTACTTTTGGGAAGCGGAGCGGGTGGTGACCCCAAAACCACCCAGCTAGGTGGTGTTGGGCGCTGTGGGGCCCGCCGTGATGTATGTGTTTTTATCCACGCCATCCATCCGTTTGGCCAGCTCATTTTGAGGGATGGGCTTAAAAATGAAGCAGATGAAAAACTCAAAGGGACCACACTACAGGAAACAGGGTTGATTGAACGTCCACCATTAAAAACTTCTTGGGGGCCACAAAAGTTTTGGATCAAGTTGATATGTGGGTCTTTCCTTCATCCAGGTCCATGTGATCTTATCAACATGTTAATGGTAAATAAACATTATATCCCCACTGTTTCCTGTGGTGTGGTCCATTTGAGATTGATCTGCTTTATTTTTGGGCTTATAGCCTAAAATGAGCTGGCAACAAGGATGGATGGCGTGGATATAAAACACATACACCGCGGTTGGCCCTGCAGCACCCAACACCTCCCAGAACAACCTAGCTGGGTGGTGTTGCCGTCACTGCCCAATCCGCTTCCCTATCGTTGGTGGTTGGGTAGTACCAAGGGTCTACCATTCTAATACTAAGAAGTACAAGAATGAGTGTAGAAAATATATATGAGATTTTCAATGCAGAATTCTAGATTTTTTAATGTTAAATACACCTCATGTTTTTGATAGACACACTCTGTTTTCCTACTTTCGGTAATGGAGTAGTAGGGTGTAGAAGAGTGGGTCAATTTATAAAACATATAGGCTGTAGATTTCAGCTCCATTTTTTTTTAATTGATCGATTTTATTTATTTATTTATTATTATTATTATTATTTTTAAAAATTGGGGGGCAGCG
Source organism: Magnolia sinica (assembly GCF_029962835.1). Classification (NCBI taxonomy): domain Eukaryota; kingdom Viridiplantae; phylum Streptophyta; class Magnoliopsida; order Magnoliales; family Magnoliaceae; genus Magnolia; species Magnolia sinica. Next base: position 20,423,787 of record NC_080587.1, on the reverse strand, counting down.
TCAGAATTCGAGGCCTATAAGAGGGCAGATCAGTGGCGCCTGCCGGTTATGGAATACATCGAGGCCGCTGAAGGATACCTTGGGTATCAATAGCCAGCTTCGGTATACCAATTCACAGATGCTGGGAATGGTGACAGAAGAGTCAATAATCCTTGCTCTTTTCTTTGTATCTGTTTCATTTCAATGAGATATGTCTTTGGATGGCAGAATGGATGTCTCGTTCAAAACATAGTTCAAAAACCCAAAAACTTTACTTGACTCGATTTCTAATAATTATTTTTAAAAAAAATAAAATTAACATTGGTAGTAAATATGTAAAATACTTACATTTAGTATATAACTAATATGAAATAGAGAAACAAACAGCTAGACACTGAATAGGATGCGGGTTGAGGGTGCTCCTTTTTCTGCTAGAGGTCAAGTGGCTGATTCACACAGCCCTTCCATGTATATTTTTTTAATAAAACCTTTAACAAGGCAAGTGACTCAGTTTGAGTCACCGCCAGTCGCATTGAGTCATCTGAGTCAGTGGATTGACTTGATGAGTCTCTTTGAGTTGGAAACAAACCACTTCTAGAACTGAGTTCTTGTTGACCTGGCTCGATATCTTGCAAATTCAGGTTGGCTCAGCTGAGTTTCTACTCAAGTTAGCTAGTGTTAGAACTATGCTTCAAAACATGGACGCTTTTTATCAATTGGGTTTGTTTTATGGGAAAAATGATGATACTCAGTATGAATGTGATGGTTCTTATACATGTATAACTCTAAATCAAACTGTCAAAATTCTAAACCAAAAACTATACCGAACTGATGTCCTAAGTGGCTGGCTAGTGGACATTCATGCACGATTAAAATGAAAAAAGTAGTTAATTTGGCATGTGGGCCTTGATCAACATCAAATACATGCATGGTATTTGTTGTTTGTTAGGTGGGGCTGGTACTCATGTGCAATGTCTGCACTTGTCATGGACATTTGAGAAGGAAGGAGTAAAGTTAGAATGGCGATGAAGATGCCAGGCTCCATCTGATAGGAAGCAAACTACAACTGGAATGCTAAATTTTCATACGGATGCAAATTACGATCGAGTGTAAGGCCTTTCGTCCTTGATCACTGTCCATCAGCTTTATTTAGTTTTTGAGTTCAATTTCCCTCTCCGTGCTTTACCCGATGCATGTGGTTTGTGGGTGATTGCATTTACCCACAGGGATTAATCTTGCCTTAAAAAAGAGGGCAGGGACACCCTATCATCATAAAAAAAATGTTTTCAGCTTTTCTGTATTTTTATTCCTTTTCTGCTCTTTTGAAGTTTGCATATAGAGCTTTGCTAAGTCCACATGCATGTAGGAGGCAGCTGTACACGCCACACGTGCTAGCATTAGAAATTGATATGAGATCCAATCCTTCAAAGGTGTAACATTATGTGGATTATCTCTCCCAATAATCAGGTCGGTACACTGTTAACGAAACAAATGTGGTCATTGTATCATCATCATTATCTAAGCCTTATCCCAACTACTTGGGGTTGGCTACATGAATCCTTTTTTGCGATTCCACTCTATCAAGGACCATAACTGCAGTTAGATCATAGGTCATCAAGTATTTTCTTATTACCTCCACCCACATCTTTTTGGGCCTTCCCTTGCCCTTTTAGAGCCCTTAACTTGTGCCAACTCCCTCCTAACCATTGGAGTTCTTGGTCCCTAAGTCTACTTTCTCTCATCTTACTACCTATTGGTGCTACTCCTTAATCCCCTTGTATGTTTCATTTCTGGTTCTATCCTTACCTTGCCACTCATCCATCTCAACATCTATACTTAAACCTCAACATCTTAACAAAACAAATGTACAACTAAAAAAACTTGGTTGCAGATTTCCCGAAAATTCCTTGTTGATATTAGTTTTACCGTAAGATTCCTTTATATGTTATATTTACTAAATCATTCTTCCTAACTTATAGCTAGAGGTGAAAAGACTTTTTTACCTTTTCATTTTCATCCATACTCTCAATTTTGGAAACCGGTTGCAAATGGGCAAGTACATACTCGGCCCTAAAAAAAATGTAAAATGTCTCGAGCGCGGATCGGGTACTACCCCACTGGGACAGAAGTGAATTGCGTCTTGCCCCCTGGCTGGATGCTAATCTGTCCAGGCATCCCTCTATAGGGCCCACTGTGATGTATGGAATTTATCAAGGCTCAAGTGGACCCTACCATAGGAAGCAGCGGTGACAATGAAGCAGCGGTGACAATGAAGCCCACCATTGAAACCTTCTTAAGGCCCACCGTGTTGTTTATTTGTCATCCAACCTGTTCATAAGGTCATATAGACCTGGATGAAGGGAAATCATAAATATCAACTTGATCCACAACTTCTGTGGCTCCCATTGTGATGTTATCCACACTGTCTATTGTGACGTTAAAATGTCATCCATACCATTCATAAAGTCATTCCTACTAGGATGATTTGAAAAGAAAAAAATATTAACCTAATCCAAAACTTGCCTGGCCCCACTGGTGTTTCAACTGTGGAAGTTCATTCCTCATTGTTTCTTGTCGTGAAGCCCACTTGAGTTTTGCATCTACCTCATTTTTTGGCCTCATGTCCTTACATGTTCTGAAAAAACTGATGGATGGTGTGGATTTCTCATAGACATCACGGTGGCCTCCTATTGCAATGGCGGTGCCAGCAAATGGGTTGGTCGCATGGGATGGGATCCACCATGCTTTGTTTTAGAAAATTCAAGCCGATCCCTTGTTGCGTGACTTACTTTTAGGCGTAGGTATTAAAAATGAGTCTCATATGTGGTTTATTGTTTTTGTGGAATCTAATGGGTGGAGTAGATTTCTTATAATTGTTATGGTGGACCTCATAAAAAAATTAACATTGGAGATTTGTCCCTATTGTTTCCTTTGGTGTGGCCCATTCGAATAATAGGCCGGCTTGATTTTTTGGCCTCAGGTCTAGCGTGGGATTACACAACTAATGGTCGGAGTGGATTTCATATATCCATTAAGGTGGGCTTGAGTGTACCTACACATTTGGTATTGTCATGCCTCGCCTTCATAAATTGCCAATAAGAACCTTCTTTTTGCCCACTAGCCTGGCAAATGCCTCCACCTTGGATGGAGCTCCATAAAGCCATGCGTGAGCTGTATGATATACAACTCGCTTAGCATGCACCCCCAGCTAGTTTCTTGTAAAAGGACTTCATCGAGAATTTTCTGGATTTTTTTATGAGCCATACCAATGTATCTTCCTCCAAGGGTAATGGATGTCGACTTGACAAGAGTTACAAAAGCCTCAATAACTCCATCTCTTCATCATTAAGATTTCTTCTACAAGGAAGAGCCCAGATGAATGCCTCACCTTAAAATGAGAAACACCCTTCTATCAAAATATTAGGTTCTATGGCAATACCTGCTAATCGGATCTATGCCATAAATGTGTCTGGAGATTTGGCTCATGATACTCAAACGACTTCTGGCGCTGATGTTTATCAACCTTTTCATTGTACTTTGCATATTAGGCCCCTGAGCTGGCATAGCACATGTACTTATGCAGTTATGCTCTCCTTGAATTGACCCTTAGGGGTCGTTTGACACCATGGATTTGGGGGGATTTGAGGAGATTTCAAATCCCCTAGTATGTTTGGCACCATAAAGCAACTGGAGGTTTCAAATCCAGGGGGTTTGAAATCCAATGTGAAAGCTTGGATTACATCTAAAATCCTTCCAAGAGTTGCATGTGTAACATGTGTGACACCAAGCTATTATTCTATTGGGCACATGGCCCACGAATGATATCCCAAAACAATCAGATTATCATTTGCATCACTACAACTACTTTAATATGACGATTTGTGCCGTCCAAACATTGTCCATGTAAATCAATGGTTAAGAATCGCTAGTTAGTCACTCGGATGTGATCTTGTGCTTGTGGCCCATCCGAGACTTGGAATTTCATCATTTTCGGGCAAAGTATATATTTTAACGGGCTTATTCCAACTATTGCATCAAACATTACATACTTACACTAATTAGAGATATTACAGTTGATTTAATAAATAAATTCAAACCCCTGTAAATATACTATGCATAACTACTTTTGGATTACAAGGGATTCTGAATCTAGAGTGCCAAACACAACAGGAGGATTTCAAATCGAGGGGGTTTCGAATCCAGGGGGTTCCAAATCCACGCTCCCAAATAGGCCCTTATGTATTACTTCCTCCACTTGCGTCTCACATTCTTTTTGATAATGTGGGAAATTAGGTAGACTTGCCCCTGGAACAAGATCAATGTGGTTTTGTATATCTCGCATGGGATGTAACTCCTTAGGAAGTTCATCGGGCACAATCAAGGTATCCCGTATCGGTATCGGATCCTCTGGGATGTTCACGGGCTCCACATCTTTTTCCTTTTCGACTAATGCATTTATCTCTCATGTTTAAGGAGATTGTTTAACGAATCATGTTCGGTTACGAGAGACCGCCCCTCCACTTTAGAAGGCTTGGGTTGGTTCTTCGTTTCCATAGGGGTGAGGATAATCTGTTTACTATCTTTAACAAAAATAAAAATATTATCCCGGCCTCTATGCATAGTATCACGATCACATTGCCATGGTTGACCAAGTAACATGTGACAAGTTTCCATATTGAACACTTCACACACTACTTCGTTCTTATAATATTTACCAATGAAAAATGGAATATGACATCGTTCAGTTACCTTCATTTTGCTAACCTTCTTTATCCATCGAACTGTTTATGGAGGGGTGCTTTTCTATCTTTAGTTGCAACTTTTCCACCATAAACTTTGACACGATATCCTCACTACTTCTACTATCTATGATCACATCACAAACCTTATTGTGCAGGGTGCACCTTGTTCGAAAGATGTTGTGCCACTGCAGATTTATCTCCTCATTCGACATATAAAACAGCTTCCTCGCGACCGGAGTGGTGGTCCGTAATTCACCACTATCACATGGTGGCCTGCAATTCATCACTGATCTCGCACCATGCACATGATGATCTGGATGATCACAAACTCCATTGCCAATTTTATGTTACTTATCATTACAAACATGGGTCCGTCTTAAAGCTGCAGTCAAACGGTTGATTGTTGCTTACAGTCCTTGCATTGCTCGCCGATTCTCTAGCTGAAAAGCTTCAAACGCCATTACTGTCATAGGGTTGTTCCTTGGAGCACCGTTGATGCAGGACAATTAACCACTTGCTGTAAAAGGTCGAATTGTTAGAGCATGGTGAATTAATCCCTTTATCTCATAGCCTAGCCTTCAAATCCATGGGTTAGGTCTTTGGCCGAACCCTCCTTGTAGGCCCCAAATCCATGAGTATTACCATGGGCTCTGCCTCACACGAGTCACTCGCCTCCACAGGCCTCAAATCCATGGGTTATACGGGCCACCCACCCTGAGTGTGCCCCTGCATCCCACAGGCCACCCCACTTGAGCCCGGTGTGAAAATGCCCCCGCATTAATCATCCCCGGTGAGGAGTCTCGAACATGAGACCTCCCGCTCTAATACCAATTTGATGCAGGACAATTAACCACTTGCTCTAAAAGCTCGAACTGTTAGAGCATGACGAATTAATCCCTTTATCTCATAGCCCAGGCCCCAAATCCATGGGTTAGGTCCTCGGTTGAACCCTCCTCTTGGGCCCCAAATCCATGGACTCTGCCTCACACGAGTCACCCGCCTCACACGGCCCCCAAAATCCATGGGTTATGTAGGCCACCCACCCCGAGTGTGCCCCTGCATCCCACGGGCCACCCCACTCGAGCCCGGTGTGAAAATGCCCCCGCATTAATCACCCCCGGTGAGGAGTCTCGAACCATTGTTAGATGCCATCAAACTGAGGAAAAAGCCTTGCTCTGATACCAACCGATGCAGGGGAGAGCATGGAAATGGAAGATGAGGATGATCGCCGTCTTCCTCAAGTGATAAAAACCTTGAATCCATAAGGTATTTTCTTGAATCCATAAGAAAAAAGAGAGATAAAACTCAAGTTTTTTTAATTGAAAAGTGTCTGTTAATATTTAATTTTCTCAATTACACCACTAATACATTAAAAATAAATCAAAATTTGTAATGATCAAAAATAGAAAAATTCTAACCCTAATAATTACAAATAATTTATAAAAAAAGATGGAAGCAATTTAAATAAACTTTTGCTAGAAGAGTCCTAGCATAATTATAAATAATTTCTAAAAAAGGATGAAAATCTAAAACTCTAAAAGGAAAAAAGAAAATACTACGAAAATCAGAATTACTAAAAAACGATTTTTTTTCCCCCTAAAATCCCAATTTTGATCTGGAAGCACGCGTTTGCTTGTGAAACAGATTGATGCGACCCACTTTGTGGGTCGGTTGAACCTAGATGACCCGTTATGATAAATATTGATAGGTTGTGCGTCCCGTAGCAATACCCGGATAAAAGTGATGGCCAATTTATGGTTCACCTTCTTTTGGTCCAACCATGCCAGGAATGTATCTATGCCATGTCTTACATCAACTCCTCAGGTGGACTAGTGTACAAGAAAAAAAAGTCCATTGAGCTAGAGGATTGGTAACCCACATCGCATAGAGCTATGCGTTTCAAGATGCAAGAACATGCCAATATGGAGCCATGTGAGAGATCCGAACTTTCCATCAGGTGGGCTAGGCTATATTGTTTCTATTTTTGGCCTCGAACTCTGAATTCACTCCTCAGGTGCGTCATGGTGTAAAGAGATGTACGGCTAGAAAAAAATTGTTTTAGTTGTCCATTGTTTGTACATTCTGGCCACCTAGGAGTGAAAACCCTTTCTTTTAGTTAAAATACCTAATCAGTGTAGCCCACCTCACGGAAAGCTTAGATCCCATTAAGGGTTGCTGTACTGGCACATGATGGACTGTGCTCTACATGGATACGAGTTTTAGCAAATCCCAATACAGGCCTCTCCTCATTTTTTCTTGGGAGCAACATTATTTGAATTATTTTCCAGTTAATGGACATGAAGAATTTGACTGGCATGGAATTGTTGGAATTTCCAGCATTTCTTGGGCATTCATCCTAAGGGAAGGGGTTTCTGCATCAGTTACCTTCATTAGAATTCATGGTTTCAACCCATCATGTTTTTTGGACTGGTGTTCTAAAATTAATGGAAATCATAATTGATGGAATGTCACTGCCTTGCTTTGTGGAAAGATTGTTCTTTGATTATTTATTTGCTTTTCCATGAATTTATGTTTGTAGAGACTGCATTTCTGTTATGTACAATGCCATGACATGTTTACTTGATTGATGTCATGTAGGAAGTTGTTAGCAAGACCCAATCATTTGACAGATGAAAGTTGAAGCTGAGAAATGCTTAGCACAAAGTGAGAAGTTCAAAGATGAGAAGGCAGAATTTGAATTTGCCATCTATGCAAAGGTGTGATTTGTGTCCTCCGTTTTCCAAATATTATGCTTTGATTTCACTGATTCTTAGGTTTGAGCTCAGGAGTGTTTTTTACGCTTCAATAATGATGATCCTAAACCGACTAAAACAACAACAATGATGACGACGACAAAACTAATAATGTTTAGAAAAAAGGAAAAGATTGTGTGCTCATGGTGTTGCACCATGAGCTGGCAGCCTGGCAAACACATCCCCCATCATCAATAAAGGCAGCAAGATTTCTTAGGGCCCTTTCGAATGCACTTCCTCGAAAAGGGTGTTTTGCGAAATAGGAGGTTTCAAGCCTGCTTTTTCGATCATTTAAAAGACAAAAAAAAATTCACATTTGGTTTTGCTGAATCGGCATTTTAGCGCCTATTTTGTCTCTCTCCTGAAGGGTGTATCTGTATATGCAGAATCCGTGCAGAAATGGAAATTATGTTCTACTGAAAAGACATCTAGTCTGTTTGGATACATGGATTCCACAAAGTAATTAGTACACATTTGTGTTTATGATTTTCTGGCATAAGAAACTACGATGTTGTTGTCTAATAAATATTAAGTTTCCACTTGCTATACAAACCAGACCTCTAAGTATGGAATTCATTTTTCAACAGTTTTGCATGGAAAAAATCTGTTTTCCCCATATTTTTCCCTTGGATTTATCATATATCCAAACACGCCCTAGGGAGATTGACACCTCAAACTTATCACTCTCAAAGTCAAATGCAGAAGGCCTCTAAGGCTTGTGGAACCTAGGCACTAGTAAAGTATGCACATGGTTCTTCAAAGTCAAGTAAAATGAGATATTAATCCTTGGTGTAGCTATTGCTACCTCTGTTTTATTATTTTTTGATGAATTCCTTACAGACTTGCTAGCCCCACTCCCACCCCTTCCACATGCACGTCTACTGGCATGTATACAGAAGATACAAGCTGTGTATCAGATGGGGCCCATCATGTAGATGGCCTCATCCAAAAATTGGGGCTGTCACTGTCAGTGAAAATGATGGGCAGTTTAAAAGGAACTTGGAGTGTCCCTTTTAGCTGTCCACTTTTTCTGTTCATATGTGGTGCAGCAGCTGCTTGTCATTCATAAGCGGCACTAGCAAACCTCGAACTACCTATACTGGAAAAGTAGCAACATGGTGGAAAACCATCTTATGATTTGTTCTGGGGGAGAAGATCGTGTGCACTGAGAGTTGCTGGACACATCTGTCCATGCAAATAAGTACCCTGACACATTTGAATGGATTTTGAAAATCCCATTTCAGAATATAAAAGATACCATTTTGGGATACATATTGAATTCCTGCCCACCATCTCTGGGCAGTGAGAGCTGTGAAGTTGGGCGCTGCCCCTTTATTATTTATCAGATTTATCTTTAATTTGTAATTAGTTGTCTTTATATCCCACTGTTGTTTTTATTCACATTGATCTTTTAGGCTGCCTTTGGATGCCCAATAAAATTGAAATGCAAACGTTCAGTTTAAATGTTTCTTTATTATTATTATTATTATTATTATTTTTGGTTTTGAGCGATTTAAATTTGGAGACAGATCCTCAATATGTATGTGGAGAAAGGGAAATTTCATGTTATCATCTCCACTTCAATAGACCAGTAAATGGCAATTCGATTAAATAGTGCATCCAAAACCAACCTTGAAATTTTGAGTGGCTAACCTTGAAATTTGATTAAAAAAATAGATATGAATTTTTGAAGTTAATACACTGAACCTTTCCACAACTGTCCACAACTGACCATTGCTGACCAGTGGTCCTGACAGTGTTGACCGAGTCACCTTGTCCAGCGGCTTGGCGTCGACCGGGTCCCCCTTTTCAGTGTCTTGGGGTCGGCTGGGTCCCCCTTTCCCTTCTTTTCCAGCTACATGGGGTCGATCAGTGATGTAGAGTGGGTCACAGACACTTTCATGGCAAAGATGGACCATAGAAGGCCCAATCAGAGGTGGAAGTGATCACGACCGTCAAATCCTTAAAACAGTTGTATCTCGCAAACCGGAATGAGTTTTTCAACATATCATCTATGATTTTGGGGGAGGAGAAGCTACTTTAGCCAACAACCCGGCTATGCCGGCTTGCCCACGCTGGATTTGCAAGATTCCATCAGATCGACAGTCAAAGGTCATTTTATTTTACTTTCTACTATAAGTAGTAAGTTTTAGTTCGATCATAACTTTTGATCCTTTGAGTTTTAGGACTTGTGCCCAACATAAAAAGGACGTAGAAAAATTAGGAGAATAACGTGGTTAGGCAAATTGGACACTTAACTACTTTTGGCCAAAAAAACATGAAGTCTAGTAGGAATCATGATTGTTTGTCTCTAAATAGTAAAGTTACATTTTTATGGAGTTTGAGTCTAAAACTCCGTCCTAGGTTTGATCTCATTACTTAAAGGATTGTAATTTCATTTTTTTTTTTTTAATCGTCAATCAATTTATTAGAAATTATTTCTATTTTTATCCCTCATAAATTTGAGGAAGCTCTGTGAGGAGTCTAGAGAGCTCTGTGGATTTTTGAGTAATTACCCCTAAGGAAGACAGTGATCAACCTCATCATGTCCTTCCTTGCGTCAATTGGTATCAAAGCGAGGACTCCCCTCAGACTGATGGGAAACTAACGATGGAATGGACCAAAATCCTATGGACGGTGATCCAAGGATTCGTTATCTATTGGGATGAATAAAATCTTTTCATCAGGAGAGTTAGTTAACCATACAAGGGTCGCAAGCAACACTCAACCGTATTGCGGATGCGCTAATTCTGCCTCGATCCCAAGACGATGCTCAGCCGCCCGTGGTTGTTGTACGGCACAACCCTAATTTCCATAAGGCCTGTTTGGATTCGCGTATTAGGATGTATTATATTGTATTCGGGTACTGTTCATGTATACATTGGACGGTTTTCAGAATACATCCAAATCAATTAGATACTAATCAATGTTTGGATAGTAGGTATTGTTTGGCATAGTATACAATATGTTATACAGATTAATGTTTGGATAGGACGTATTATGTCTGCGTATTGTACAATCTTACAAATTTCAATACAACATGTACGGATGGTCAACAATTTCTCTACTATATCATAGAAACTCGTGCCCACCGTTATGTGTAGATAGCTAACAGTGAACATCATGCAATCGGATAAAAATGGCTAGGTGAAAATCAGTAATGACATACCTGTTCGTTGAGAATGGAGATTGTAGAGAGATGAAAAACTTGCACTGATAGATGGGAAACTTCTAATGTTTGCATCGGCACATGATTAGATTTAGGCGTTAGGCTTTGATTCAACTATAAACAGACATTATATTAATGAGATGGAAGTTTAATACAAATCTTTCATGGCACGCATGAATTTTGGTTGCCTTATAGATGATGATGAAAATCGAAAACATATTTTCATATGACCTTTGATATTAATAGTCGCTATTCCAAAAGGGCCATAATAAATCGATAGCATGCAAAAAGAGAGAGTGCAATATAGAGGAACAAGTGTTTTAGGAGTGTAATACCTCACAATCAACTTAGAAGATGCAGAGCATGTTTAGGGGAATAGGAAATCTTTCCAAATACATAAATCCTTTGAAGAGATTAAACGAAGGATGAATTTTTATAAACCGAAGCATTCCAAAAATCGAAAATTCTACAAGCCACAGTCAGAATCGTGTATCTGATTCTGTGGCGCATGCACCCGTCATTTCCATTCCTCCACACACACCACCCCGATTTTGCAAAATCCCAATGTTGGATTCTTGCCGTTAGAGATTTTCCCTCATTTTCACCCCAACAGAGGTATAGGCATAGGTGGAACGGGAGTAGATGCAATAAACACCTTGGGGTATATACAGCAGACCGTATACACACCATGTAGCAAACGAAACAGAACATACATGTCTCTGAGGGCGATGCAAGGGCCATACAGATGCAAACCGCTCAATGTTACTGGTCTTTGGCTACCAGTATCACCCTTGTTTGGAAGGGAGAGATTCATACCTGTAGGATCGCCGTGTGAAACCACGATCAGGTTTGCGATTGCTCGATTGGCAAGTCGCAACGTTGTAAGCAGGTTATCCTGCCCATTGAATGGAATAACCTTCGTGCGGAAGAGAAGATTTTCAACTGCAAAACAACATGCAGAAGGTGGGAGCTGAACGAAGGGGGTGCTGGTGTAGAGATGTCTCCTTCTCCCGTTGGAGATAAGTCTCTGGATTTTTGAAAAACTCGTCTGCTGCCGAATACAGCGCAATGAAGAGAAAGTACTGACGGCAACAAACCCCACTGACAATACTCTACCGTCACTTGGAAATTTTGGCTCGTGTCTGTATTCACGCGCATGGGATTGAAGTCCTATTCACTCCAATCCAAACACGGTAAACGTCACATCATAACATCTAATACGATACAATATATCCCAAAACGTGTATCCAAACAGGCCCATAGAGCACTCGTGGAGGTGGATCGTAGGGCTAACCCAAAAGAGTCGAGCTCAAGCAATGAGAATATCGGTGGTGTCGTTGCCTGATGACCGGTCCATGGAGATGATTAACAAGATTGTGTTGAAAGAGACTATTGAGGTAAGGCTGGATTTTTCAATTTTAATGGCTTATTGCGTATAGAAGACTTCATCGATTGGTTAGCCGAAGTAGAATGATACTTCGATTACATGGACATGCCTGAACATAAAAAAGTGAAATTAGTAGCATTCAAATTAAAATGTGGTGCTTCTGCATGGTGGGAGCAATTACAACTCTCACGTGCCCAGTGGAACAAGGGACCCATCCGATCATGGCCGTAGATGAGATGCCTTCTTCGATCATGATTTCTCCCCAGTGATTACGAGTACGTATTGTTCCAACAATACCAAAATTGTCGACATGGGAATCGAACTGTTACAGATTACCCCGAAGAATTCCAACGGTTGGCAACACGGAATGACTTGTTGGAGATTGAATCGTAGAGGTAACACAGTTTATAGGCGATTTACGATCGACAATTCAGGACCGAGTTCAGATGCACCTGATCAGGACTGTAGATGAAGCTGTTCAATTGGCAGGTAGGGCAAAAACACAGCTTACAAGAGTCCCTACCTGGTCTTATCCTTTAATCAACTCCCCATGACGGGTCCCACGCAAGATTCAGCGCTAGCTAGAGGAAAGGAACCAGTATGAGGGTGTCCTCAACCTCTTACAACAGCAAACTGTGACATGGGTAGCGGTCTATCTAGGCCTCAATGTGTGGCACCCACAACAGCGGATTCGAGCAGAATTTCAAATCCTTATGGTCGGCCAAGGCTGAACAATTGTTACTTTTGTGGCCAACCGGGCCACTTATCAAACACCTGCTCTCAATGCCACGTAGCTCACTTGGCCATTAACGAAGGGCACACTGAAGGTGATGCAATGGAAGAAGGCTATGAATTTGATGAAGATAAATAAGCCATTGAGGAAGAAGCTGGTGATGAAGAATGGTTGGCTAAGGATCATGACAAATCTTTGGTCGTGGGGCGATTATTGTACACTCCAAGGAAGGAGGTGCACCCGTAGAGGCACAATATATTCCGTACACTGTGTACTGTCAACGACAAGGTCTGTGATATAATCATAGACAGTGGTCATAGCAAGAACATCGTCTCGAAAGTGATGGTGGACAAATTGCGGCTACCTATGACAAAGCATTATTTCCTTTACTTGATTGGCTGTATAAAAAAGGTGAACGAGACCAAGGTAATCGAACAATGTACTGTCTCGTTTTCAATTGGTAGGAATTATAATAATCAAGTACTTTGTGATGTGGTCGACATGAAAGCATGTCATATGTTACTCGGTCGACCATGACAATCGGACCGTGTTGCGACCCATCGAGGATGAGACAATGTTTACGTGTTCGTCAAGGATGGTTGAAAGATGATCTTTGCCCCTATGGTACCAGAGAACCATCTCGAAGCTTCTAAAGTGGAGGGGAACTCTCTTGACCATTCGGGATTTCGTGGAGGAATTTAAGAAAATCAGCGAGGTATACATCATTGTGGTAAAGGGCGAGAAATCAGAGCCCTTAGACATTTCTCTGAGTTTAAGAATGTTGCTGAATGAATTCAAAGAAATATGGCCTGGAGAGTTACCTGATAGATTGCCCCCCATGTGGGACATCCAATATCAATAGATCTCATCCATGGGGCTAGCTTGCTCAACCTCCCTCACTATCGGATGAGTCCAAAAGAGTGTGAGATACTTTAGGGGCAAGTGAAGGAATTGATTCGTAAGGGTCTACTAAGAGAATATGGGCTCATGTGTTGTGCCAGCATTATTAACACCTAAGAAAAATGGGAGTTGACGCATGCGTGTCGACGGCCAAACAATTAACAAGATTACCATTAAATATCGGTTCCTAGTACCACGGTTGGACAACATGCTCGATATGCTAGAAGGTGCTAATGTGTTCTCTAAACTAGATCCGAGGAGCGGGTATCATCAAATTTGTATCCGGCCCAGTGATGAGTGAAAAACGGCATTCAAGACCAAGGAAGGGTTGTTTGAGTGCTGGTCATACCCTTCAATCTATCGAACACACCAAACACTTTTACGTGTTTGATGAATCAAGTGTTATAGTTGTTCAGTGGCCAGTTTGTGGTGGTATATTTTGATGACATCCTGATATATAGCCAGGGTGAGACGGAGCACATGGAACATCTCAGGTAGGTACAACAGGTCCTGTCACTTAACAAGTTGTATCTCAATTTGAAGAAGTGCGGTTTTTTAATGAACAACCTGTTGTTCTTAGGATTTATTGTGACATCCATGGGCATCCGTGTGGACGATGAAAATGTGCCAGCCATCCGAGGATGGCTGATCCCAACGAACATTTATGAAGCGAGAAGTTTCCACGGGTTGTTGACCTTCTATCGCCGATTTGTACAGAATTTTAGCACTATAGTCGCACCCATTACAGATTGCATGAAAAAAGGCCTGTTTCAATGGACCGATGAGGTTGGCAAGAGCTTTGCTGAAATTAAGCATCGATTGTCCACAACACTACTATTGGTTTTTTCTAGTTTTGACAAGTTGTTTGAGGTTGAGTGTGACACCTCATATGTCGAAATTGGAGGAGTCTTATCATGGAAGGTAGGCCGGTAGCCTTATACAACGAGAAGCTCAGCCAAGCTCAAAAGAAGTGGTCGACATATGAGCTTGAGTTGTACATAGTTGTTCAAGCGCTGCGACATTGGCGGCATTATCTGATTTAGAGAGAGTTTGTTCTCTATACTAACCATCAAGCCTTAAAGTTTCGGTAACTAGTGGGAATTGCGTGAATCGAGTGCATCTTAGATGGGTTTCATTTTCTGGAATTAACGTTAGTTACAGGCCTGAAGTCGAGGGTAGCGATTACAAGGTGGTGATGCACTTATGCATTGTGCATCCACTATTATTACAATGAACAATTGGGTGGTGAAACCCCATTGTCTCGAGAGTTGTATGCGAAGATAATAACCCCGATGATACATGGATGAAGTCTTCAGAAGAGTCATCTCGATCTACATATGCAAGGCGGTTTCCTCTTCAAAAGGGAATCAATTGTGCATCTAAAGTTCTTTGAGACATATTGTCAAAGGCTACATGGAGGTGGCTTTGGTGGATTCTTAGGTGAGACAAGACGAGCTCTTGTTGAAGAGTGGTATTCTGGCCACAATTGTATGTGCGCACGTCTGTCACTGGACTTTCGCATGGCTCTATTTGGAAAGTTTGCAAAAAATAGGTGGAGCCCACTTCTGATGGTATTTTCGAAGATCTACTCCGCTCATCATTTTCTTAATAAAGTATAAGCCTATGGGTCAAAGTATGAAGTAGATCCAAACTCTAGGTGGGCCACACAATCAACCTGTGATGAGTCGATACCGAACGTTGAAGCAAACCTCTAGCTTACGTGCATGCATGCATATGGATTTCATTATATTTACAGAATTGCCACTCTGCCTTCTAGAAACGTCCGTCGTTCGTTCCTCCCTACTGCACCATCCAAAAGAAGTGAAATTTGGCAAATATCCACCGTTTTTCGTGCTCTTTCCATCAGTTCAGTTTGGGTCCAGATCTCCCAAGGATGTCCAAGATGCTTTCTTAATGGTTATTGTCCTCTGATCTGTCCGTTGGACCACTTCCATAAGAATCTAATGGCTGAAATTTGATGTGTATGGTTAATTTATGGTCCTTAGGCCATGTATGAAGTTATGAACCAAACGGATGGTGGAAACCATGTGATCATGCATTCTAGACGACTTTTAAGCCTCTTTAGTGTGACACACGTGATCTTTTTTAATCTCTGGCGTGTATATCCATCGATCTCGGTCCCCTGGAGTTCATTCCTTGCTCTGGTGACTTCGGAGCGTTAAATCCATGCTTTTAATACTCTTTTTCAATCAAAGCTCCTTATTACATCTTGCAACAAAAACACGATTAAATTATAATATTAGGCATTATCGTGTACGTAAAATCAGGCAGTAATCGGGGTCTGATATGCAATATTCGACCCTCAACACAACCCCCAACTAGCATTTTGCTAGTCCCGAGCAAAGTATGCGAAAAATAAGTCGAGAATTACAGGACAATCTCTATGAACTCAAGTGATTTTTGAAAAACAATCCAGATACAAGAATTTTAAAATTCATGAATGTTGGGTTTTCTTTCTCCTGGAATCAAACACACGGTGAACTTCATAATCAAGTTCAAAGTATTAATCTATCAATTAGAAAAGTTCTAAACATCGAGTTCCATGTGTGTACGGTGTGATCTCGGCTTATCATCATTAAGAGATCCAATCGTCGATTTCATGATAACATTGATAATCAAAACAGGTATTCAGGACAACCAAAACTTGACTCACAGATCATCTTTTCATTTTTTATTTTTTATTTTTTTATTTTTTATTTTTGCTTTTGATTTTTTTTTTTCTAGTAAGAGTAACGCCAAGAAGGGGAATCAAATCCTCACCTACAGGGAGCAAACCTATGATGAAGACTGTACACCCAAATTTTTTCACATATCATTCATGGGGAATTAAGTCTACACCTATAGGGAGCAAACCTATGGTGTAGACCATTCACCCAATCCTTTCAATTTCTCAGGTTGGTTCCTTTCAAGCTTAGTGATCACCAAATTAATTCTTCAATATCGAATGAAACCTTAATGTGTAAGCGAGATGTGACATGTAAAATTATGATTCAATCAATGTTTAAAACTTCTAATCATGGATTAATAGTTCAAACTTAACTGTGAAATCTAACAAATAGTTGAATCCAAGAGTCATAAATTCCAACATCACTTATCTTGTAATTCTAAATCCAAGATGGCCATCAAAATCGCTTCAAATTCATACGAAATTCCAGAAAAATTTAAAAATTTTCACAATTTCTGCTCAAGACTAAGAAAACACTGATTAGGAAACCTAATCTCCCACCCCCAACCTAAAATCTACATTGTCCTCAATGTAAAAGAAATAAGCATGCAATGCACATGGGACAACGAAAATATAAGAGGAGTGATGGAAAGATAGTACCTGGACGAAAGAATCAAGAGGCTTTCCAAAGATATCTACGTAAGAGCGGGTCAGCACAAGAGAGAAACCAACAAAAGTAAAATAAAAATAACAAAAATAAAATCCTACCTACACCACTTTCGCAGGTGCTCTCGATTGCATTTAGCGTATGCAACAAGCCTTTAAACCCCTAGGTTGCCCCTAGTGGACGAGTTGTAGTCTCGTGAGGGTTTGCAGCAATGTTACCCACAAACATTGAACTAACTAATGAAATGAAGTGCTGGGTTGGCTCCTAGGAGCGCTAAGTTTATCATCTATCCTAAAGCAGTATAAAACAAACTACCCTAGTCCTATGAAAGCAGGGAAAAACTACTCGATCATACCGCAAGGTTCCTCTTCCGGCCAATATCTTGATAAGTTTCTTAGTAAGTTCCTCAACAGGATCATCCAAAAGCCCTTTTTGCAATAGGCTTGGACGCTCTGGAGCATGACTTTCCAGAGAAACTTATGTACCTCATAAGAAATTTTTCATTGAATTGCTTGAGGTATCCAGAGTATATACGATTCACCTGTGACAGAAGAAGTTTCAACGTTAGTATCCCATGGTGAATCAAAGACTACAAGTAAATAAAGTTTAGAAAACTTCTTAAGAAGTGATGTAGTCTCAACACATTCCGAAGTTCCAAACTTCGGTTCAATTTTCAGCTCATCTTCCTTTACTGGTAGACATTTAGGATCAGGGAAAGAAGGGGCTTCAGAATAAGGGTTCTCTCGATCAGTGATGACTACCGAGATGTCGTCTTGCAAGGCATCCACTTTATCTTTTGACATGAGATCATTTGAATCTGCAAGGTATGCCAAGCAATTATCCAAAGAGTTGGAAAGTTCAGACGAGTGTGACTTCTTTTTCACATTGTAGCTCGCGATGATCTACCTAAGGAAACCATCATCCTTGAAAGTAGCCAGATGTACGCTTTCTTCCTCCAGTCCTATACAGACAGATTGAAAATCAATAGGGTAAGCATCGATGTGATCACTTTGTTTATTGAGACTACTCAATCGAGGCGTTGAATTGTTAAACGTATACAGCTCAGATGATGGCCTCAATTGAGTAGTTTCAAATTCCAGGGTCGTAGCGTGCAACTCGTCCTTCTCCTGAATCACATCATCATTCGATTCAGAGGTGTGGTCCAAACATGTTTCACAAGAGTTAGAAGGGTGGGTTGTAAGGAGCTCATCTTCCACCTTTAAATCAGACATGTCAGGTGAGGGGAGTGACTCATTATGACCGACCACTTTGTGTACATCTTGATCATTGACCTGGACCAAACTTGAGATAGATTCCAGGGGAACTGTGGCTGCACATTCAGGATCGCCGTCCCAATATTCATCATATTCTAGTTCAGTGCAGTGCACATTTGGGATGGGATCGCCTTCCTCACATTCTATTCCTAAATTCGGTTGAGGTTCAAATAAACTAACCTTTACCTCATCATTGAAATCCTGTGTGTCATGTAAGGAAGGTGTGTCATCATCACTATATTTAAAAGACACCCATGTATCTTCACCATTCCTTTGAACAGTCATCGAGATCTTCTCATCAGGAGATTGAACCGCATGCTCATTAATGGAATCCAACTCCTCATTCCAAATTCCAGATTCCTTCAAAAGTGAGTGAGGATCACTTTCCTCGCATTGTATTTTTGGACTGGGTTGTGGTTGGGATGAGAAAGCTTCATCTATCCTTTCGAAGCGCGAAGTGAGTGTTTCCATTGCTTTTCTAATTTCTACAAGACAAGCCATGTCATGTTGAAGTGAATCCTCTTGGGTCGTTTCTGGTTGGATTTCAAAGGTATGGGATCCAAGAGAATTATTATAACATGTTGATGGTTCATTTACCCAATTTTGATGTTCCCACCGGTTATAGTCATACTGATCATAGGTGGGAGAATCTGCTGGTTGGTAATACTTATTATCACTCATGATATAATCACGCATTGTTTTCTTTTTATCAGATGGGTGATAATAATTCTCACAACCATAATTATGATAACCCCAACACTCACGTACTGTTTTGTTAATCCGTGGGGTGTAATTGTTCTCCTGCATATAATCACGTAAGGACTTCTTAGCCGGTGGATCTTTATATTCTGATCGGTTCTCACTGATAGTTTCAGAAAAGTTTTGAGGCATAGGTTGATTTATATCTTCATCATCCCAAAATAGGTTATTCTTCTCAGCATACTGACGTTCCCACTCGTGCATATACATGATGAAACCCTTAATCTGAATTTAATCCTAAGAAAAACAGAAGAAAAGATCCTACAGCAATGTGTAAAGTAAGAGGAGGAGAAGTTAGAAAGAAGGTACCAAATGAGAAGTTCCTATGTTAAGATCCTGTAAAAGAAAACAAAAGAGATTAGTTTCTAAAAAGGAAAGTTCCCTAAACCTAGAAGCTAAGTTAGTTTCTAAAAAGAAGACCTAGAATTAGAAAGTTTCTAAAATAGAAAATCTAAGCCTAAAAATAAAATAAATGAAAGATGAGTTAGTTTCTAAAATTAGAAAGAATTTCTAAAAAGGGAAATAACTAACCTAGTTTCTAAAAACAAAAGATGAAAGTTTCTAAAAATAAACTAGTTCCTAAAAATAGAAAAATACTAGAAAATAAAAAATTTCTAAAATTAAAAGAAAAATACGAATAAGAAAATTTCTAAAACTCAAACAATAATTCTAAAAATAGAAAAAGTAGAGGAATTAGAAAGAGATTACCAATTTAGAAGTTATTTTAGGGTCCTACAAAACATGGAAACAATGTTAGTTTCTAAAAATAAATTTTAAAAAAAAAAACCTTTAACCTAAAGTTAGTAAAATCCTAATCCTAACCTAATTCTAAAACTAATTAATTTCAGAAAAACGTAACCGTCAGTCCCCGGCAACGGCGCCAAAAACTTGTTCACTCCCCAAGTATAGGGTTGTGATGTAGTAATAAACTCGGTGAGACCGAGGTCGAATCCCAAGGGACTGATACTTGTATGTTACCTGAAACTAGGTAGAAATAGAACTAGCCTAAGATAAAATCTAAATCAAATATAAATTGATGAATGGTGGTGAGAAATTATTGTAAAATTTAAGAGAAATCAGAGATAAGAAACTAGGGATTCAGAGGATCCACTTGTAGAGATCAGGGAGATCTTATGGCTGCATCAACATTATGAAAATTAAACTGAACTTCCTCAGATATAATTTTAAAGAGATGAAAGGTATATGAATTAGAATGGATTCCATCACCAAACCATGCCCAGGGGACAAAGTCAACAAAAGAATTAAACTAATTACCAACCAATCAGATGATTATGAATGTTAGGAAGGGTACCGTCATCTGACCATGCCCATGAGACGATGGTGAACAACAGGGCTTCCTGACGTCATAAACATAAAAGGAAAGGAACATGCTCAAAGCTATCACAGACCCATTGTAATTTCAGTCACAATAGACCATTAAAAACTACAAACATTCCCTTAATAATTAAACCACAATCAAGTTCAATTCACCATTAAATAGTTAAATCAACAAATAAAGTCTCCCATCTCACTACAAGCTTCACCTCTTAGCCCTAGCTAAGAGGTTTAGCCCAACAAAATTTTGATTAACTAAATCTTAAAAGAAAAGAAAAGGAAAAAAACAAAAATAAAAAAATAAACTTTGTCCTGTGCTTCACGTCCAAGCTCCCAGCTCTCTCCCACTCTCACTTTTCTTCTCCTTTTTATAAGTGTTGCAATCCGTCCTGGAGTCGGTGGAGAGTCTGTGCGTAAAGCAGCCGGTGGAATGCACAGCAACCGACTTTGAAGCGCACCACAAATATTCCTTGTGTAATTCTATTTACGCAGCCCAAAAACCATGCCAAAATAGCACCATTTTTCCTTAATATCCTTCCAAAAACACAACGTTCGGGAGAGAGTTTTTGGATGAGATACACATTGGACGGTTTGGATTATTAATCCGATCGTGATCGGGATCACGGAACCGGCCCACAGTGGCTGTTTTTCACGGACGCAGGCTCTGTACGCGAGCCGACGCTGAACTCTTGGTGGGGCCCACTTAAGATGACTTTTGGGAAATCCACTCCGTCCACCAGATTCCTCTCAGAATTTCGGTTGAGAATGGTCCATTTGGACTTGCATTCACGTGGCCCATGGGATATTTTACGCCACCGTCCTATGTTTGTACAGATAGAAACTCATCCTTGCTGTCGCATCTTATTTCGTCACCTAGGCTTGGGAAAGATGAACCACGTGAGTCACATGAATGGTCTGGATCAGTGATCAGATTGATGGGTGGGGCCCACTGTAAAAACTCAGTGGATAGAACGTCCGTCACTGGACGTTTTGCATGGCTCTATTTGGATGGTTTGCAAAAAATAGGTCGAGCCCACTTCTGATGGCATTTTCGAAGATCTACTCTCCTCATCATTTTCTTAATAAAGTATAAACCTATGGGTCAAAGTATGAAGTAGATCCAAACTCTAGGTGGGCCACACAATCAACCTGTGATGAGTCGATACCGAACGTTGAAGCAAATCTCTAGCTTACGTGCATGCATGCATATGGATTTCGTTATATTTACAGAATTGCCACTCTGCCTTCTAGAAACGTCCGTCGTTCGTTCCTCCCTACTGCACCATCCAAAAGAAGTGAAATTTGGCAAATATCCACCGTTTTTCGTGCTCTTTCCATCAGTTCAGTTTGGGTCCAGATCTCTCAAGGATGTCCAAGATGCTTTCTTAATGGTTATTGTCCTCTGATCTCTCTGTTGGGCCACTTCCACGAGGATCTAATGGCTGAAATTTGACGTGTACGGTTAATTTATGGTCCTCAGGCCATGTATGAAGTTTCGAGCCGAGTGGATAGTGGAAACCCTGTGATCTTGCATTCTGACTAACTTTCAGGCCACTTAAGCTTCAGTTTCTCAATTTTCTCGGATCTCTGGCGTGTATATCCATCGATCTCGGTCCCCTGGAGTCCATTCCTTGCTCTGGTGACTTCGGAGCGTTAAATCCATGCTTTTAATACTCTTTTTCAATCAAAGCTCCTTATTACATCCTGCAACAAAAACATGATTAAATTATAATATTAGGCATTATCGTGTACGTAAAAAGTAATAAATGGGGTCCGATATGCAATATTCGACCCTCAACATGATTATAATTTCAAGCCCTCGTAAACAATACTTCAGTAGATGCCCCCATGCTACCGTTTTTCTTTCTCATTACCTTTCCCCTAAAGGGCTAAGATAACGGTATCAACACTAAGGGTTGTGTTATTGGTGCATAAGGTGTCTTTAAAAGACTCATACGAAGCAGGGAGTGAATTCAACAAGATACATGCTTGATCTTCTTCATCGACCACTACCTCCACATCCAGCAATTTACAGATCATCTTATTAAAATTGCTAATGTGGGCTTAAACATCTCCTCCCTCTGTCATCTTAAAGTTGAACAATTGCAACTTCAAGTGTAGGCAATTTTCAAAGGACTTCTTCACATAGATGTCCTCTAATTTCTCCCACAAATTTGTTGTAGTTTTCTCCCTCAAGACATTATGGAGAACCTCATCCGTTAAGAACAATTGGATTAAGGATTTCACTTTCTTATCCAGTTTCTTCCATTCGTTATCATCCATAGATTTTGGTCACTTCTCAAGGACCTCATTTAATCCTTGCTGAATCAATAAGCTAGTCATCTTGACCTTTCATAATTCAAAATTATTTTTTCCGGAGTACTTCTCAACATCAAACTTAGGATTGGCATCCATTGATACTCACTTCCAGATTTAAACCTGCACCCCAATGATATCTCTGATACCATTTGTTGGGGGACCGCGGAAGCACACAAGGATGAATCAGGTAGAGTAATCCAATAGCACCAAGAATGCACAATGCAAATACTCCAAATTTAACGTGGAAAAACCATTGCGGGAAAAAACCATGGCACAAAGCGACAGATATCACTATGAAAGCAGAAAATTACAAAAGATAGAAAGAATACCTAATTCGAACATGCCTCGGATCTCCCTTACAAGCCCTTGAAACCCTAGGAATGAATTAGAAAGCCTTAGATACCTCATAATCCTGATTACACCCAAATATATAGCCTTTGGAAGAATCACAAATGGATTTGGAAATAGATCCTGCAAATTCACGAATCTGCACGAAACTGCTTGATGATATCGAACACTCTTTGATGTCATTAAAATAATACCAAAACGTTCCAACGACAAAACATGGAAATTTGATTTTCTTCGATTGTATCAAGCCATCTTCTATGGCATCGAATTGTTCCTTCAATGTCATTAAACACTCTTCGATGGCATAAAAAATCACCTAGTTAGTCTAGCGAGCAACTAGGGAAAATTCAGAAATACTCAATGACATTGAAGCATGCTTGATGTCAACATGTCATCGACGGACTATTGAATTATAAATTTAAGACATCTATCAACAGTTAGAAACACCGTGGTGGGCCTGAGTGTTTCAAGGACAATCATCTATGTCCATTCATTATTAATGCATACATCCATGCATGAATGTTAACGGGATTACTAAGCAGCACTGTTATATGAATCTGTGAGGCCCATGTGATGTATGTGTTTTATGCACTCAGTTCATCCATTTTATCAACTCATTTTAGGGCATGAGGTGATGTAGAGCGGGGTCGCAGACACTTTCAAGACAAAGATGGATCAGAGAAGGCCCGATTGGAGGCGGAAATGACTCAAAACATCAGAACCTTGAAACAGTCATATATGGCAAACCAAAATGAGTTTTTCGACATATCATATATGATTTTGGGGTAGGAGAAGCTATTTAGCCAACCAACCTGCTACGCCGGGTTGCTCACTGTGGATTTACGAGATTCCATCAGATCGACGGTCAAAAGTCCCTTTTATTTTTGTTTTTACGATAAATAGTAAGTTTTTGTTGGATTATAACTTTTGATCCTTTGAGTTCAAGATGATTACCCGATTATGTTGAAGAGATGCTGCAAGTTGGATTCTGGGATCTTTTGATCATTTACGATTTTGGATTGTAGTCCATCCACGACAGGGTACATGAGATGAAGCATACATGTCTATGGTGGTCTGTCAAGTTGTGTCCCATCACCAAACCCATGGCACAAAAACCTAACCAGATGGGTCCCATCAAGTGACCGATTACAACTAATATCATCGCCATGCATGTCCATGGTGGAGATTGGATTAACACAATTTAATGCATCTTTGAGGTCAGTCAATGCATTTTCAAGGAAATGTGGCCCACCATAAAAGCATTTGCACTGCCGGCTCTTGGCATTTTCCATGTGCTTTCTATTGGGGAACCGCGGAAGAAAATAGAGATGAGTCGAGCAAATTATTCCAATCGCAACAAATAAGCCCAATCACAAACAAACTGAATTTAACGTGGAAAAACCCTTACAGGAAAAAAAATCATGGTACAAAGCGATAGTAATGCACTATGAAACTAGATATTACAAGAGATAAAGAGAATATCCGATTTGAACCAGCCTCGAATCTCCCCTTACAAGCCCTTCAAAGCCTAGGAATGAATTAGAAAGTCTTATAATACCCCCTATTCCCAATTACACCCATATATATAGTCCATAGGTGAATCACAATCAAAATAGGAAACAAATCCTGTATTTACACAATTCTATATAACTCTGTATGATAGTTCGATGACACTTCGATTGCATGGAATAGCCTTCAATGTCATCGACCATCTTCGATGTCATCAAACTAAACATCAAAACGTTCCAGCTACTAAACATAGATTTTCCTAATGTCACTTCGATGGGGCTTCGATGACATTAAATAGGACACCCAAAGTGTCCAACAACCAACATGATAATTTTTGGATTTTTACGATGGCATCGAGCGGCAATCGATGGCATCGAATGTTCAGTCGATGGCATCAACAAACCCTGTTGCTGAAAAGATTTGAGACATCAACAACAATCTCCGCCATGTCTTCAATCTTCACTCTTCATAGCTTCTTGTCCTCATCTCTAATTTCGTCTTGCATCATAGCTCTACCATTTCTTCTCATGCATCCTCCATCTTCCTTTTTTATGTTTTCGATAAGCCCAGAGAAGTTGCACAGAACTTGAACTTCTCTGAGGGAACCACCTTAGTGATCATGTATACCGAATTCACGCTCGTGTGAATCTTCTCCGGAGTCATGCTTCATTCCTTAAGCACCTATTGGAGAAAATGGTGACGAACATTAATGTGTTTAGTAGGTGAGTGATAAACAATTTTTTTAGCCAAATTGATAGCTCTTTTGCTGTCACAATTAACCGGCATGGGCTCCTGTTGAGGCTCCAACTGATTTATCATCCTCCTCAACTAAACACCTTCCTTGAATGCTTCCATCACTACCATATATTCAACTTCGGCCGTGGAAAGAACCACCATAGACTAAAGTTTCGACATCCAACTAATTACTCCACCCGATAGCACAAATGAGTAATTAGAAGTCGAGTTTCTACTATCCACACTACCCGCGCAGTCAGAATCCATATACCCTACTAACTTGCCCATGATTTCTTAAAAGATAAGACGTAATCTTGCGTACCTCAAATATATCAAAGTAGTCATTTTACTACCTCCCAGTGTTACTTTCTGGGGTTAGACATGTATCTGTTAACAACACCAACCGCATGTGAAATATCCGGTCTAGTACAGACTATGACATACATCAAACTGCCAACTGTATTCGAACAAGGCACATGAGACATCTCTTGCTTTTCTTCATTGGTTTTAGGACACTGTTCAGAAGAAAGCTTAAAATGAACTGTGTGAGGAAAGTAACCGGCTTTGCCCCATCCCATACTTCACCAATATCTTCTCAAGGTATTCTTTCTAAGATAACCAAAGTCTGCTCCTTTTCTCGTCTCTGTATATATCAATGTCAAAAACCTCTTTATAGCCCCCAAATCTTTAATCTTGAATGTCCTTACTAGTTGAGTCTTTAATAAATCAATCTCAGACATGCTACGACTGGCGATCAACATGTGATCAATATAAAATACCAGGATAATGAATTCTCATCACTTAGTGTCTTGTAATAGACACATTGATCATATTCACTCCTGATAAACCTCTAACTCACCATGAAAGAATCCAACTTTTTATACCATTGCCTAGGCGACTGTTTCAGACCGTACAACGACCTCTTCAACCTGCAAACCTTGTTCTCTGCCCCTTTTATTTTGAAGCCTTCTGGTTGCTCATGTAGATCTTTTCTTCCAATTCCCCATGTAGGAAGGCAGACTTCACATCCATCTATTTTAACTTGAGATCGTATTGGGCAACTACGGCCAACATAAATATAATAGATACTTGTTTCACAACCAGTGTGAATATCTCAATAAAGTCGACGACTTCTCTCCAAGTGTATCCCTTTGCGACCAACCTTGCCTTATATCTATCATGTTTCTTCTTAAAGATTCACTTGTACTCGATCACTATTCATCCAATGGGAAGCTCCATCAGCTCCCACGTTTCGTTCTTGTATAAGGAGTTCATCTCATCATCCATCGTAGCTTTCCACTTTTCGGCATCCACTCATAAAGAGTCTCATAAAGAGTAAACGGATTCCCCTCATCTGTAATGAGGATGTATGCGATATGAGAATTATCTTTATATCTCGTTGGTAACCTGCGATCCCGTTTTCACATTTGGCTATCACACCTGCTCATATACCTCTGTCTGCATATCAGTATCAACTTGAGTGTAATCTGTGTCTACCTGAACGCAACTAAATTTTTTGATTCATCGTACTCATCCTTTCGGAACAATGATCTTTTATTGAATTTGACATCATGGCTAATGATGATTTTCCTTGTGACATGGTCATATACCATGTACCATTTCACACCACCATCATAACCAATAAAGATGTACCTTTTAACTCTTTTGTTTAGCTTATTTCTCTCAACTGATGATACATGAGAGTAAACTTCACAACCAAACACACGCAATCCAGAGTAGTCTACCTACTAATCACTCCACACTTCCTCTGAAATTTTGCTATCAATGGTCATAAAAGGGGACCAATTCACCAAGTAACAAGTTGTATTAATGGCTTGAGTCTACAATTCATTGCCCAACCCAGCTTACTAATCATGCATCGAGCCCTCTCTAAGAGAGTCTAATTCATCTGCTTAGTTACACCATTCTACTCTGATGTGTGGTGCATTGTGTTGTGCCTTACAATCCCATCATTTTTACAGTATTGATTAAATTCTCCTGAAGTAAATTCCTGATAGTTATCTGTCTTTAGAACCTATAAGAGAGAGAGAGAGAGAGAGAGAGAGTACCCGATTCGAACAAGCATGGAATCTCCCCTTACAAGCCCTTGAAACCCTAGCAATGAATTAGAAAGCCTTAGAATACCTACTATTCTTGATTACACCCATATATATAGCCTCTAGGTGAATCACAATCGAAATAGAACACAAATACCGCACGTACGCAATTTTTCGTAACTCTGCGCGATAGTTTGATGGCACTTCGATGACATTAAACAACCTTCAATGTCATTGACCATCTTTGATGTCATCGAACTAAACATTTAAACATCGAGCGACTAAACATGGATTTTCTCGATGTCACTTTGATGGAGCTTCGATGTCATCGAACAACCTTCGATGGCATTGAACCTCACTCAATGGCATCGAACAAGACACCCAAAGTGTCCAGCAACCAACATGGAAAATTTTGGATTTTTATGATGGCATCGAGCAGTTGTCAATAGCATCGACAGACCCTGTTGCTGAAAAGATTTGAGACATCAACAACACTTTCTTTATACTTTATCTTTTAACTCTTTTTTTCTCCCACTTGATATGGAAAATAGCATATAAGCCACAGTTTCATAATTTTCCATTCCACATTATCACCAACTTTCAGCCCTTGGGGCATTACCACCTATGTGGAGAGAATTCTTCCTCCATTTTCATCTTCTTCCCTCTTCCTCTTCTCCATTATCACAAGGGGGTTGTGGTCCACTTGTGTGAATGGTTTTTTCACTCTCTGCCCCTAATACATTATTTGACATTGTTCTCTTGGCTCCTTTTAAGTGAAATAGTTCAGTAAGATATTTCTTGGTTTAGAGTATCAGATTGGCATCAAACTCTTTCGCGTAAAAATCTGTTTTTGCAATCGTGATCCTGCCAAGGTAAGATCTAAACCATCTATCTTTAGATTATTGTTAGAAATATGTTCTTATCTCTGTTCCTGAAAAGTTGATCCTTAAAAGTACTGAGTTTTTGCTACCAACACTGCTTCACTCCACTATGTAAATGAGATGTCTCATAAATAATGCCAATCCAACCAACAAGTGGGCCACCATTCAAATTTGGAAGCTTATGTTGTGGCCCATTTAATGATTAGATTAGCCTAATCTTTCAGGTGTCCATTTCTTTTAGTGGAGCATCCTCTGGGCGATTTAAATGTCATACATGAACCATGATGGTCCAATTCTTGTCTAGTGTCCTGGTACACAATAGAGGGCATTAGGGTCATTTGGTACAAATTCCTCTAATCCCTCTAATTGTGAAAATGATTGTGACCGTTCACTAGTCTTTATTTAATCTTAAATTATTTTAATTAATATCAATCGTAAATCCAAATATGGTCTTAGCAAATTGATTTAGAGTGAGTTGCAGATACTGTCATGGAAAAGATGGACCAAAGAAGGCCCGATCGTAGGCGAAAGTGATCCGGACCGTCGGAACCTTAAAACAGTCGTATCTCACAAACCGGGATTAGTTTTTTGACATATCATTTATGATTTTGGGTAGGAGAATCTACTTTAGCCAACCAACCTATTGTGCCGGGTTTACCACACCATATTTGTGAGATTTCATCAAATCAACGGTCAAAAGTCCCTTTTATTTCTGTTTTTTCTATAAATAATAAGTTTTAGTTAGAGTATAACTTATGATCCTTTAAGTTGTAGCCATTGCCAACATGAAAAGGGCATAGAAAAGTTGGGGGAATAAAATGGTTGTGCCAAATTGAACACTTACTATTTTTAGCCAAAAACATGAAGTCTAATAGGAATGGAGATTGTCTATAAATAGTTAGTTTATTATTTATAGTAAATCACACTTTTTGGGTGCTTGAATTGGAGTCTGATCTAAAACTATGTCTTAGGTTTGAGCTTATTATTTAAAAGGTTGTAATTTCATTTTAATTATTAATCAATTTATTTCAAAATTATTAGAAATTATTTATACATTTATCCCTTGTGAATTTGAGGAAGCTCTGTGAGGAGTCCAAAGAGCTTTGTGGATTCAGAGTAGACATCCCCTAAGGAAGATGGTGATCGACCTCATCACATCCCTCCCTGTGTCACAAATAGAAGTATTGATCTTGATGGCTACACTTGGTTCTTTTAAAAGAGCTTTGTTATGCCACATGTAGGCATATACTGTCATGGCACAAAATCTAATCCGTCCATTAAAAGAGGGAAATGGAGATGCAAATTGAAGTACTAAATATCTTAGTGACAATTGATGGCTAGCAGCCTTTTGCTCACTCCATTCATGGATGCAGCCAACTTGGTTGCATGGTCAGATGATCAAGAACACCCCATCAACTCGCTCTAAAAATCAAACTCATGGGAGAATCTAAGTACCTACATTCTCTTGTATTCTCCATTGAATGTGGACTTTAAGCTGCTTTTATGAGTACCCTTTTGTTTGAAGGATGTTAATTGGAAGGATAGGATCATCCAATTGATGTCATATTATATAGTGGCCCATCAACCGTAGGGTTTGTGAGATTCACAGTTTAGAGAATCCATCCACGAGCCACGTTAGCCTTGTCAAACAATAGATAAGTATAAGGGTAGGGTCTTGATATAAGGGAGGACTTGATGAGGTTAATCACCATCTTCCTTGATTGGTGAATACCTTGAATCCATAAGGCGCTCTGAATCCATGAGAAGAAATAGAATCTCTAAGAAGTTTTAATTGATATATGTGTGTGTGTGTGTGTGTGTGTGTGTGTGTGGAAATGCTTCTATGCTATATGGAAATGCTTATATGCGGTAAAACTTCCCAAGAGGTCGAGCTATGTGGGTCCCACCGTGATGCGTGTCGAACATCTACCCCATCAGTCAGATGCATCATCCCATGGTGGGCCATGAGCTTAAAAATCAAGTCAATCCATGACTTGGGTGGGCCACACCTCATACAAAAGTTGAGAGGGGTTACCCTCCCATTAAAACATTCATAATCATTTGTTGGGTCCACCGAGATCTGGTTCACAAATCCAGCCCATCCATTATGTGTGTCCCACTTGGATGAGGGGTCAAACCAAGTTTCATAGGCATAAAAATTTTATGTGGGCCCCACCAAGTGATTTTATATGTTTTAGGCATGTCTCATATGATTTTAGATGGTATGGCCCACCTGAGTTCCATATACGGCTGATTTTTGGGATATCCCATAATTTAAAGGGGACCCATCAAATGCATGGTGTTGATGTACGATCTGCATCATGGTGGGGCCCACAGATCGACCTCATGGGAAGTTCTAATGAGCTCAACTGTATAAAACCATTTCCATATATATATATATATATATATATATATATATATATATATATATATATATATATATATATATATATATATATATATATATATATATAATGAATTTAACACCGTTAAATAACCTTAAACAAATCCTAAAATTGTAATAAAGGAGTCATAATCAAATAAGGAAATAATTTCAGAAAAATATGCAAATTTCTGCTGCTTGTCGACCTATCGACTCGACAAGTCGAAACAATAAAAAATTGTCCAGAGATTTAAACTAGAACCCGATCTGTCGATTTGTTGAACTGGGTTTGGACTAGTCGACCAGATCTGTCGATCTGTCCAAACCGGCAGAAATCAGCCATCAAGCAATCTAGAACAGTATTTCGGCCTTTCTAAACCGAGAGAAATCAGCCAGCAAGCAATCTGGAGTTTCAGGTGAAATTTCAACCTATTGACCACAGTCCAATTATGCTAAATTTTTGTTGATTTCTCCTTGGGCTTCTTTCAGTCCATGTGCATTAGGAATGTACTTTTATATATATATATATATATATATATATATATATCTATATATATATATATATATATATATATATATATATATATATATATATATCTTAAAACTCTAGGGATTTTTTCTATTGGTCTCCATCTTTTGTGCTGCAGAAGAAAACCCTCCTATTTTTAATGTATATTTTATAGAACCATCTACTGTTTTCACTGTTAATCTCTGTCATCGACGACCATTACTCCCGTTTAAAAGCATTTTGAACAGTGCACACTAGTCTCATTAGTGAGGCCATACCTGACATTCGCGATCTAGGTGAGGCCCACTGTTTTTAAGAAATCAACAGTACCACCCATCAATTTCACCGTATCGTTTTAGTTTGCGAGCCTAAAAATGATGGGAATCCAAAACTCAAGTTGGCCACATGCAGGCAATAGTAAAGAGGAAAATATGTACCGTCGTAACCTTCCAAGGGATATGCCATCCAAAATAGTCATAAGATCATTCCCATGGGGATGAACGGAAAACGCAAAAACACTATCATGATCCAAAACTTCTATGGCCCCACAGTGGGCTCCACAAATGATTGAACAGTCAGTGTCCGCATCTTCCTGCCTTGTGGCATACTTCAGTTTTGGATCTGCCTCATTTTTTGGCCCACCCCCTAAAATCACAAGGCAGAATAGGATGAAATTGTCTTAAACATCATGGTGGCCCTGAGCGTTTCAAGGGCTTCCATTCAATTGAAACGCATTATTAATGCATGCATCATGCATTGAATGTTAACTGGATTACGTAGTACTGTGCCACAAATCTATGGGCCATATGATATATGTGTTTTAACCATACAGTCCAACTTTTTTACCAGCTCATTTTAGGGCATGAGCCCAAAAATAAGGCTGATCCAAAGCTAAAGTCAACCACACTAATGGAAAAAGTGGGGATAATAAGGCCCACCGTTGAAACCTACCTAGGACCCATCATGATGTTTTTGAGATATCCACCCCCATCCATCTGTTTTTTCGGCTTATAATAAGGAGTGGCCCAAAAATGAGGCAAATCCAAAACTCAGTGAGCCACATAGGATGAAATAATAGGGAGGACAATGGCTAGTGTTAAACCTTTCTGTATCATGAGGCCCACCGTTGAAACCTACCTAGGACCCATCATGATGTTTTTGAGATATCCACTCCATTTATCTGTTTTACCGGCTCATAAACTCATGTTAGTGGGTAGGCCAAAAAATGAAGCAGATCCAAATCTTTGGTGGGCTACATTGAAGGAAACAGTGGAGATAGAATGGCCACAATTGAAATTTTCCCAGGGCCCACCATGTGTTTATATGACATCCATACCGGCCATAATGTCATTCCCACCTCCGGAAATCATGTGGAGAAATGATAGGCGGGATGGATATTTCAAAAGATTATTGGGCCTCATAACTGGGCCCACCACCTAAAACGAGCAGACAAAAATGGCCAAGAAGGTGTATTTCTCAAAACATCAAAGTGAACCCAGATTGGGTGCGACGCCACTGGACCTAGCTGGAGATGGACTGTCCTCTTGGCAGCTCTATGGAGCCCACCTTGAAGTATGGGTTATCCATGTGGTCAATCCATTTTGCCGGATCATTTTAGGGCAAGATCCCAAAAAGGATGCAAATCAAATGCTCAAGTGGACTACACTACAGGAAGTAATGGTGACAATGATGCCTACTGTGATGTTTATTTGCCATCCAACATATTCATAAGGTCACATAGATCTAGACAAAGGGAAAACATAAATATTAGTTTGATACAAAACTTTTGCAGTCCCCAACAAGTTTTCAACAACAGGTGTTGAATCCCCATTGCTTCATGTAGTGTGGTTCACTTGAGCCTTCGAACTGCCTCCTTTTTGCGCTCATACTCTAAAATGATCGGTCAAAATGGATGGAAAGAGTACATAAAACACATATATCGCGGTGGGCCTTATAGAGCCTCTGTCAGGACCATCTGTCTCTAACTAGGTCCTGGTCGGGGTAGTACCCAATCTGCATCCCATCAGTGTGAGGCATTTATGTTTCAAAGGTGCACTAGTGTAGTTTCAACAGTGGGAGTCCAATACCATTGTTTAAAGCCATGTGGCAATTGAGTGTTGGATCAACCTCATATTTGGGCCCACCCTTTTATGAGCTAGCAAAATTGGTAGAGGGGCTAGCTAGATTTCTTAAAAACATTAGGCTGGCCACTTGAGTTTTTGGAGCTCCTCTAAATAGGTGTTAAATACCATCATTTTGAGTCATGCAGTCTACTTGAGAGTTGGATTGCCTCATATTTGGGCCCACCCTCTAAAATGAGCTAACAAAAATAGTGAATAGGTTGGATTTCTCAAAAACATGATGGTGCGCTACACGAGTTTTTGGAACTCCTCCATTATAACATTGGGTGTTCAATACCACTGTTTCAAGCCATGTAGCCCATTTTAATTTTGGATCTTCATCATATTGGGCCCACCAACTAAAATAGGTTGGAAAAACTAGGGCATGGGATGGATTTCTATTACGGTGGGACACATGAGTTTAATGAGCTAAAGAAAATGGGGTTGGGATGAATTTCTCAAAAATATCATGGTGGGCCATGAATGTTTCAATGGTGGGCTAGTGTTGTTTCATCCGTGTGGACCGCATGGATCCGATTTTCTATTTGGACAGACAGCGTTCTGTTAGTCAAAAGTCATATATG
This sequence comes from Magnolia sinica, assembly GCF_029962835.1. NCBI lineage: Eukaryota > Viridiplantae > Streptophyta > Magnoliopsida > Magnoliales > Magnoliaceae > Magnolia > Magnolia sinica. The sequence continues at coordinate 20,389,959 of NC_080587.1, read as the reverse complement.
GAAAAGGCAGCTGTTTTTTTAGAAAGAGTCCAAAATTGGGCCATTTTGGGCGTATGCCCAAAAGGGAGGTGGCCTAATGCAAAAATCTCTAAAATCTATGTCAAGGTTGACCAATCTCTTCTCATAACCAATCTCTTCTTCTGAGAAGGATTTCTTTGAATCAAACATGGAATTCCTTCGTCACTTGCAAGGTCATTAGCTGCTCGGCATGAATAGATTTTTAGATACGGGCCCACCTGAATTGGTCCTGATTGTGCCGGATGATTCCCTGCCCAAAGAGATCATTTGTTCCTTTTATACAGGTGTATTTTAAACCTTTGTATTTAAGCAATGAATCTAGTGGAAATGTTGTATTCTCCCTGTTCTGGCACCTGACATTATGTGGTAATCCTCAGTCCATCTAGTGGTACCTCGATTTGTATCCCATCACTAAAACCCATAGCAAAAAAAAAAAAAAAAAAAAAAAAAGAAAAAACAAATGGGTCCCATCAAGTGACCAGTTACAATCACGGTCACCATACATATCTACGGTGTTGATTGCAGTGAACACAATTTGAGGTATTCTAGCCCAAGAGCTTACTTTCCTATTGAAATATGAGCAATGAAAAGTATCCTGCATTCGCAAGGAAATTGGCTAATCACATTGATGTTATTAATGCAACAGCATTGGCATCTTGGTGCTTTCCATTGACTTTCTTTATGTTTCCATTTTTATTCCTTTTTCTCCCATTCGATGGAAAATAGCATATAGGCCCACAGTTTGATTATTTTCCATTCCACATTTATCATCATTTTCAGTTCTTTGACATTTTCACAGTACCAAGAAAAGATGGCAGAAGTATTTCTCTCCGCTCTTGTTAAGACAATGATGGGGAACTTGAATTCTCTACTTCTGCAACAGTTTGAAACAGCACAGGGTGTCAAGAAAGAGTTGGGGAAGCTGGAGAACACATTGTCGACGATCAATGATGTACTTCAAGATGCAGAGGAGCAGCAAGTGAAGAGCCAGGCGCTGAAGAATTGGCTAATGAAGCTTAAGGGTGTGGCCTATGATGCAGATGACTTGATAGATGAGTTCTTAACTGAAGCTTTTCGGCAGAAAGTGAGGACAGGGCCTGCTATGATGAATAGGGTGCGCAACTTCTTTTCTCTTCCGAACTCACTTGTATTTTACCTGAAGATGGGGAGGAGGATAAAGGAGATTGGGGAGAGATTATGTGCAATTGCAGAGGAGAGGAAGTTCCATTTGAGAGATGGAGCTGTAGATCCGCCGGTCAATACTGAAGAGAGACTGCAAACAGACTCTTTGATTGAGTCGGAAGTTTTTGGCAGAGATGAAGATAAGAAGAAAATTGTAGAGTCGTTGATTCATGTTGGTACTCAAGAAGATGTCTCAATCATCCCCATAGTCGGTATGGGGGGCCTTGGGAAGACCACACTTGCTCAATTCACTTACAATGATGATAGGGTAACCAAGCATTTCGAGCTAAGGATGTGGGTTTGTGTGTCAGACAATTTCGATGTTATGAGGGTATTAAAATTAATCATTGAATCAGCAAATGGTAGCAAATGTGATCTCGAAGGCATGGATTCACTGCAGCATGGCCTCCAACAAAAGCTAAGTGGGAAGAAGTTTTTACTCGTGTTGGATGATGTGTGGGAAGAAAATCCTGAGAAGTGGAATTCACTGAAAAAATCTCTCAGAGGTGCCAGGGGTAGTAAAATCATAGTTACTACCCGTATTGAAAATGTTGCTTTAATCATGGGCACTCTCCCTTCACACCATTTGCCAATATTATCAGATGATGATTGTTGGTCTCTGTTCAGGCAACGGGCATTTGGGCATGGAAGACAAGAACATCCAAACCTAGTAATGCTTGGAAAAGAAATTGTGAAGAAGTGCGGGGGTGTTCCTTTGGCAGCGAAAGCACTCGGAAGCTTGATGTACCTTCAAACAGAGGAAAGCCAGTGGTTGTTTGTCAAAGAAAGTGAAATTTGGAATATACAATTAGAAAAGAATCCCATTTTACCTGCTCTAAGGTTGAGTTATTATCATCTGCCATCTCATTTGAAGCAATGCTTTGCATACTGTTCAATATTTCCAAAAGATTATAGAATCAAGAAGGATAAACTTATCCAACTTTGGATGGCCGAAGGTTTCATTCAATCATCAGTCAGAAGTAACCACATGGAAAACATCGGTGGAGAGTATTTCAATAATCTATTACGGCGGTTCTTCTTTCAAGATGTTGAGAAAGACGATGACGGGAATATAGTGTGGTGCAAGATGCATGACCTCATGCATGACCTTGCAAGCTTTGTTGCAGGGACCGAATGCTCGATTGTACAGGTAGCGAATGCAGAGAGCATCCATAACATATCTCGCCGTTTGTCCTTGGATTGTGGGTATAGCAGGAAGGTCCAAACATTCCCAAAGGCCTTAAAGAAAGTAAACCATTTGCGAACACTGCTTCTGCTTGAAGGAAGAAGTTTCAGCATCCCTGGTAATCATTTTGTACATTTTACGTGCTTACGCGTGTTAGATTTAAGCGAAGCCAACGTTACTCAGGAGTTGTTGGTTTCAATCGGCAAGCTGAAACACTTAAGATACCTCGACCTGTCTTATACTAATATAAAATCCCTTCCTGAATCAATCAGCACCCTTCACCATCTGCAAACCTTGAAACTCTTGCACTGTAATTATATTGCAGAGTTACCCAGGGACATGAGCAAAATGACTAGCTTAAGACATCTTGAAATAGATTGGTATAATGATAAATTGACCCATATGCCAGCAAATATGGGAGAATTAAAGTTCCTTCAGACCTTGCCAATATTCATCATCGGTCAAGATAGAGGATGTGGTATAAAAGAGCTGCAAGACCTAAACCTTCGAGGAAGCTTGATTATTCGAAACCTCGAGAACGTGATGTGTAGAGCAGATGCACAGGAAGCAAACTTGAAGGAGAAGCCAAACCTTCATAAGTTATGCTTTAAATGGGGTTCATGGGGTCAGGATATTGATCTTAAGTTGGCAGGAAACGTGGAGGAAACCCTTGAAGGTCTCCGACCACATCCGAATCTCGAAAGGTTGGAGGTCAAAGGGTACGTGGGTGTCAGATTTCCACATTGGATGACTTCTTCATTGCTTTCAAATCTGGTTGAAATCTCACTGAGCCATTGCAGAAGATGCGAACAGCTCCCCCAACTTGGCCAATTACCATTGCTTAAGGTTCTTGTGATACAGTTGATGGATGCTGTGAAATCTATTGGCAACCATTTCTATGGTGACAATGTTGCAGAGGGATTCCCGTCACTGAAAGAACTCACCTTGAAAGATATGCCTAATTTAGAGGAGTGGTCAGGATTCAACGGAAGAGAAGTACTCCCCTGCCTTAATCAACTATCTGTCGTCAGATGCCCAAAGTTAACAACACTTCCATGCCTTCAGTCTCTTAAAATATTGACGTTGAATGATAGTAACGAGATGTTGTTAGGTTCAGTGGCAAACCTAACCTCGCTTTCCTACTTGAGTATTAATGATTTCAAGGCGCTAAGGTCGTTGTCGGGTGGGTTGTTCCCAAATCAAACCCGTCTCTTGATCCTAAAAATTTCGAGATGCCCAAAGCTTGAGTCTCTGTCGGGGGAGCTTGGAAACCTTGCTGCTCTAGTGTCTCTGTCTGTTCATAAATGTGATGAGCTGGTATTATTGCCGGAGGAGTTACAAAACCTCACCTCTCTCCAGAATCTAAATATTTATGAGTGCAATGGTCTAACGTCCTTGAGGCTACAAGGCTTGAGCTCTCTTATAGATCTTAGCATTCAGTATTGTAAAAGCCTAACGAGTTTGATGGGGAGCCTGCAACACCTCACTGCCTTTCAATCCTTGTACATTAATAAATGTCTGGAGCTGGCTTCTTTACCAGAGGATATGCAACACCTAATGTCCCTTCGAGTTCTTGAAATCTGGGACTGTGATAAGTTGACATGTTTGCCGGAAGGGCTAAAACATGTCACAACACTGCAAGAGCTAAGTATCGGGGGTTTGAAAAGTCTAACGGCTCTGCCGGAGTGGATAGGAAACCTCTCATCGCTTCAACATTTGTACATTAGCCGTTGTGATAAATTGGGGTGTTTGCCATCCGGGTTGCAACTCCTAACAAACCTCCAAACTCTACAAATCTATGGCTGTCCCCAATTAGAGAAGCGATGCGAGAAGGAGAAAGGCGAGGATTGGCACTACATAGCACACATCCCAGATTTCCATATTTTTAATACCTATACCGGTTCCGAATCCAAATCCAAATCCCCGAGAGGAGGCAAAGGGTGTGGTCGTATGTTGGGGTTGAAGAGGAGATAGGCTCTCCTTCATTCCTCTTCCTTCCCTTTGTAAGTATCGCCCTTCTCACTCGAACCTCTCTATCTTTGCTTTTTAATTTCCAATTTTATTTTTTTTTACCGCAAAAGCATGGTTTTTTATTTTTATTAACTATTAAGTAGCAGAAAGTAGTCGTTCTGTTTGCCTCGCTGTACAAGTTTTAAACTGTGGTAAAAGCGTATTGATACGCAGAACCTGCTGTTTGAAATCTTCGCGGAAGAGCGAATTTCATCTCGCTCCACCTCATAGAAGTGAAAACTCTGTGGGCCCGACCATGATGTAAGTGTTACATCTACGCCGTCCATTCATGATCTCATATCATTTTAGGATATTAGCCCAAAAATGAGGTAGATCCAAGGCTCAAGTGGACCACACCAAAGGAAGCAGTGGGAGTAACCACACAACACGAAACAGTGGATTCTATGGTGGTGTGATTACTCCCACTGCTTCCTTTGGTGTGGTCCACTTGAGCTTTAGATCTGCTCCATTTTTAGGTTTATACTAAAATGATATGAAAAAAAATGAATGGATGGCATGGATATAACCCATGCATCTCACTAGTGTATTTGACACCCATGAATCTGTTTTAAACAAACACCTACACAGGAATTTGGAAAACGAACAACGCAAAGGGTGGTGAAGTGACGTATTCGTGTATGAACTGCACATCGTTCCATAAAATCCAAATGACCTTGCGTGGTGTGAGTAGCTCTTCACTAAAAATGCAAAATCAAAGCTTTTTGGGGACTCTGCAATAAAAATGCCAAAGTTATTATTTGGAATCTTATTATCATTTCAATTAATTGTAATTCAGGAGTGCGCTGGAGATACACAGGGGATCAAGCACTGACAATTCAAGAGCTCATAATAATCTAAGGCTAACGTTACTCCGATTGCTTTCATGGTTGAGGTTATTTCGTGGATAATCAGTTTAAATCCAAGGTAATTGACTTTAAGATTTTTCGTTTAAATAGAGTAAAATTAAGTCACTATTGCTGGGATCTATTAGAAAAAGAAAAACTATGAAAAATAATGCATATTATATTATTTGATCCAACTATCATATAGGCCAACCATGGTTTTACAGCTAGAAGTTGTATTTTAGGGTTTTTTTTTTTTTTTTTTGACTTGTTGGAATTCAAAACATAGATTTTAAAAGAAAATTGTGGAAAGAAAACATCACATCAACATAAATTCTTTCTTTTTCACGAATATATTTTGGATTCCACCGATGCAAACAAACAGGTAGATCATCCTTTTATGGAAATTGGTTGTTCCGAGTAATTAGATCAGCCAAAATTCCATGCTCAAAAATTATACATTGGAGGATGTTATTATCCATTAACACACTTACCATCATTATATATACCCTATAATGAAGTAAATTCCAAGGAACTATGGGTCCCATTTATGCAAACTGAAAACCAAACGGTGTCATACAATTCCCTGTCTATGCATTGTCAACCACCTCCTTTTTTGGTAGATGCATTGTATGGTTCCTAATTACTTTCTATGGTTAACTGATTTTTTTTTAGCAAACAGAACATTTAAACACCATCATTTCGTTGAGGAATGCGAGTGGGAGTAGCGCAAATGACATGGTGAAGGGGCCTAGCATCACACGTGAGAATGTGGCACTCTTGTGGGAGGCTGAACAAGGCCACTGGTGATTGAACAAAAAATCAGGCCGGTCTGCTTATCAGGTGGGTGACATGTCTACTTGAATGTGAAGTAATGGTTATTTTCTTTGAAAACTTTTCATTTTTCTATTACTAGTTTGGTGCAACCGATATGTGGACCACACTGAGTTTTGGAAGTTCATATTCGCAGTGGAACGTCATGTTTACATAATTTGAGGTTTGCTAAGGGGGCACTCTCCCATTCTGTCTCACTATGTGATGATTTAGATCGTTCATCTACAAGTTCAAACAGAAGATGGTCCACACAGAGAAAACCATACTCGCATAAAAGCGACTTGAAACAATGGTACGTGTGTTATGGGACCTCGAAGATGTCATATCAGTGAGATTTCTCTCATGTGGGCCATATGTTATAGGACCTTCTAGATGTATGGTTTGGATCATCATATCATGGAGCGAACAGGCAAGCTAATTTGGCAATCCTTGCTAGTATATCTCATCCAGTACTACACTGTCAATAGATTAATACTCAACTTCTCTATCCTCTTTTACTTCATTTTGAACTCAAAATTTTGTTTTTGCCGATATATTTCTTAGACGTATTCCAGTGCTTGTCGCATTCTCTTGTACGAAACTTTGGTTTTGATCATCACAGCCTATTGAACAGTGTTGGGAGGATGATTGAGAATTGATCACCTACTAGCAGCGGTATCGCAACTCCTTGTACCATAACAGTTTTCCTGCGAACATGCCACTTGTGTAGGAAATCAGTACTATGAAAAACTATATGCCCCCTTTCTAAAAAATTAGGCTGATCAGATCAATAGGTGGGTCAAACCTGTATGTTGAGTAAGACTGTTGTCTGTCCATTGATTCCAATGTTATGGCCCACCAGATGAGCCGACTGGCCTAATTTTTGTGCCAGGTGATCTTCATGGCGATGCCTACCATTTTCCTAGTATTGCTGCCTGTTATACACAAGCAATATGTATTACGCTGGCTGGATACAGCTCCATAAGTTGTCGTACCTTACCTGTAGGTGATCGGTTCTCGGGATGATTTATTAAATTGTTATATGGTCGTTTCTTAATACTGACAGAAGTTCGGGATTAGAGGCATGCTTAAGGATGGCAGAGACCACATCAAATTTGTCTTTTCAAGCTAATGGGGAAGGGATCCTTGAACAGAGCGGAGTTCTTGGCTATTAGAACATATGAGGAGATTTTCATGAATTTATAGCAGACAGAGACTCTATAATGCTATCTCTTAGGCCTCTAGGAACTGCATTCCTGCTTTGAAGCCGAGCTCTATCTTGAATGAATTAAGGTTGTGATCTTGCTTTTTAGAAATCTCATGTGTAGATTCCGAGTAGTTCTTTTAATTGTATTGTTGACTTTCTTGCAGAGGAAAAATATTGGGGTTTGCTAATGTCACATGGGAGCCCTGCCATCCACATGTAGTAGGCACATGTTCCACTCTTATATCTTCTGCTCTAAAATCAGGCCACCAACATACAAGATGAATGTATGAGTAGAAAAAGTTGTTTGAATGGCCAGTTTACTCTATAAATTGAGACCCACATGAGTGAAACTGCCAATTTTTGAGGTACAAATCATCTAAGGGTGTCTCGGAATTTTTCCAAAGTTCTCTTTAGAATTGTTTTTCAGTTCCATTTTGGATGAAATATTGCAAAGAAAACAACCCATCATACTTTTCCTCTGAGGGTCCTTACACGTCTTGGTGGTAGACTCACAAGAGTCTCAACATGAGGTCATGGGTTTGAGTACCCATTGTGGTGAAATTCCACTGCGGTGTGAGTGTGTGGGTGTGTGTGGGGTGTGAGTGCATGTGTAAAAAAAAATTTACTTGTCCTCTGGAATTGTCAATTGGTCTTATGTATTGTGACCTGATTAAATTGAATTCATTGTCTGCCTTTTTCTTTCTTTTAGGAAATAGTGATTATTGACGAGAACAATCATTTGAGATTTCATACTTTCTTTTGTAGGCATTTGGATTTTCATACTACTGGAATTGTGAATTGTGAATTTTTATTTTTGCAGACCCAATCTGGTAGAATTTATTGCCTTCGTTGTTCTTGTTTTTGCATTTGATAAAAGCTACCTCAATCTTATTACATTTTCAATAAAGAGAATTTATTCTTTATTTGTTATTCCTTTCAATTGATGTTCGACATGTGATTTCAAAAAGAACAAAACCCATCCACAAACTTCTTTTATCAAATCAAGAATTGGATTTTTCTTCTTGCAACCTGATTTTGTAAGAAGCATTCCCTTTGTTCTTGTTCTTGTATATTTTCAGTAATCTAGAACCCTCAATTTAAAGAGCATCTCTTCAATTATCCTGCTTTCATAAAGTGTGAATTAGGTAATTAATTTGTGTGCATTTGAGATGTCTAAGTGATAAAGTGTTAGTAGAAAGAGCTTTGAGATGGGGAAGAACAAGATTAAGATAGAGAGATTGGAGATTGTGGTTTATAGGCAGAATAAATTCCTAAATGATGAATGAAATCTTGAACAAAGTCAACTGTCAATTCTATGTGACATAGATATCTTTTTTCTCATGTTTACTCATTAGAAAGCTTACCATCTTCGTTGGATGCAGGTAATTTCTTCTTCCTACATCTTTTTAACGAATTCTTAGAACGGAAACTGCAATCTTGACTAGTTACAGGGAAAAATTTTCTATGTTATAGTTGTAGACTTTTTGTATCTACTAATCATTTGTCCAGACATCATTAGTTTTCAGGGTTTCCTTTCATTTTGATTATTTTCGCAATCTATAAATATGTATATGTAATAAGACACTATATATTCTAGAAAATTCGGTGTTTAACACCGTCAACACTCAATTTTCTTCTTACATGTAGCAGTATATACGTACTTTTTGTTTGGGTCATAGTTTGACTATTGGAATAAATTTTCCTATTTCTTATGCATATGGTGTTTGGAACCAAGAGGGATTATATGCTAATAAAAACATACTTAGATTGACACCCATTGTTAAATACCATGGCAGAGAAGTTTCTTAACTTTTTGGTAAAAAGTGTGTTGACAGAATATTACACTCTCCTCCACAAAAATAAAAAATAAATATATATATATATATATATATATATATATATATATATATATATATATATATATAATATACATGCCAACCTGGCGATAATGGTTGGTGTCTATCAGTATGCATTTTTAATAGGAGCTCTTGGTTCCATATTGACCCATTTGAGGTACCATCTAATAAAACAACTTTCAATGTCATTATACATCTATAAAGACATGTGGGCATGGTGGCTTTTCCATGACCTTGTGTCTAATTCCTTGTTTTCTTGTTCGAGAAAATACTGCTATCCATGTCCAAAAGAGGTATACATATTGATGTCCATGTTGCATTGTTGCAACATTCTTGTTTGTTACAGTCTAACCCTCTTTTTAGTCCTGGATTGTTTAAAATGAGTAAGATCTGTTCTAATGGAATGTTTTATTCTTTTAGACTTGTTTTCTTTCAGCGATTAGAGTAGTCGTTGGAAGATATTCGAAGATTAGTCCTCGAACAAGATTTTTTTTTTTTTTTAAAGGTGATATGTTTATCTTGTCTGCAGCAAGTAACATAATTACTCATTATGTATTTGTCCGATCAAATGCATTTATGAATACTGAAAACTTTTCAATTGCTTGCAACAGGAGTGGCCGAATTATGAAAGTTTGATCAAGATAGTGCTTTGTTGACCATCAGGGGTATGCATGGGTTGTTGTGTTTTGATATAATCCTGCTGCTTCTTATATTCTCTTATGATTCCTTGCCTAATGTTGCGTTTGTGCATATCTCTTGACTGGCATTGGCTCCAGAAATCATTCAGAAGGCAGGATCACAAGATTGATGGGAAAGCTTCTTTTTTTTTTCTGATGAAAGGTAGAGTTAAATTCAATCACTAACCTAAGAGGCATGCTACCTGCAGACACCCAATACAACTGTCTCATGAATAGTTGAAACACGTACTGATGATCCATGCCCTACATCACACTGGCCTCATGATGAATGTGTCTTCACCTAGGATTGTATGTCTATTCATCAGGTGAGCCACACTTGTGTTGAGAAAATGGATAGTTAAAAGTCACCTTATTAGTGGACCGACCATATTTTGAACTAGGAAACTTTCACCAAGGGTTGGACCTGATGAATGGATTGGATCTCATACATGTATGCCATACTGACACATGTGAAAGGCCTTCTGGTTGTACACTGCGGAAGTACAGATACAGGAAGCATTCATCTTGACTCCATTTCCATCAAATGAAAATTTTCTATACATTGTCTAATATTTCCAATTTTGTGTCTACTTTATTTATATACTACCTCCACTACAGCCAAAGCATGGGGTTATATATGTTCATAGGAATGTATCAACTTGTAACTGTAACATTCTCTAGAAGTTCAGTTAATAGTTATAAAATCACTACCTTATGTGCAAGAAATGCAAAATCGGTTACAGCTGTTGCAAGAAATGCTCACTGATGTGAAGTGTAGATTGAGGTGCTGTTGTTATCTTTTGCTGGAGTTTGTAAGAGTTAAAAGTTGTTGCACTCTGTGTTTGTATTGCATGCATACACACACACACACATGCAGCCTAAATATTTGTGTGAACATGAAGTGTTTTTTAGAATCCCTTGTTGACTTGGCATGGGAACAGAATAATGGAAATTCACAGAGTATTATATTTTTTTTTCTTTTTCTTTTTTTTTTTTTGTTTATTTATTTTGTCAGTTGTTGGACTGTACCAGGAAATGTCAATAATGCACTCCAAATCAGAGTAATGGAAGAATCTCTGATGAAATCTCTTGATTCACATCGAGAACACTAGGTAATTCTATCTTCTTTGTTTTCAAGATCTATATGCAATAGCTGGCATTATAAGCAGAGGCTTTTTCCATATTATCTCTAACAGCCAAGGCATCCAAGGAACTGAGAGAGATTACTTGGCTGAGATAAGTTATAATGGAGCTAGACCAATACGTTGTATTAAAAATTAAAAATAGATGGAATACTATTGAACACATATTTTGATAGTTGTACTCTAACTTATAGGCATTTTTACGTCATAAAAATCAACTAAATTTGAAGAGGATGTATCACCTACAATCAGTTGTATGCTGCAACGCAGCTTTTTATGCAAAAATTTTAGTTTCCAGATTTGCCTATAAAAATAATATCATATTTTCAAAAGCAAAGTGCTTACAAAAGGGTGGCGGATAGCTTTTGGAGAGCTGATCATGGACCCTTCTTTGCCAATCAACCATTTAAAGTCAACCCCAACTTACTGGGAGAAAGGTTAAGATGATGATGGTGATAATATACTAGTAAGCCTTTGGATGTCCATCTTTTAGATTCTCTATACAAAATGGAGAACAATCTCTGTATACAAAGCTATGCATCATTCTTTCCCATTGAGGCTATAGGATCTATGGGTTTGGATTTTATAGTAACCTCAAACAGTAATATTAGTGGAAATATTTCTGAAAATGTTTGGCAATGTCTACAGGGGCATCATTGTCTGCAGTTACCTAATCATGGCAACATACGGAAGCTTAAGTGAAGATCAGGGGCAGCTCAACATTTTTGGGGGCCTTAGGCAAGTCATAAAAATGAGGCTTTTTAGTTTAAAAAATAATAAATTCAAAATTAAACCATAAATTTGCTTCTTGCCTTTTTAGATGCAAAATTACTAATTAAACTTTTGTATTCAAGTTTACCCAATAAATCAGTTTCGATAGATAAAATTGCTAAACCGTTTAATCTATCTTGAGATATAATTGTTCGTAAATAATTTTTTTATAATCTTTAGTTTTGAAAAACTTCTTTCTGCAGATGCAACTGTAATAGGTATGGTAAGTGGTATTCTATATGCAATAAAACAATTTGGAAAACAATCTAATTCTTTTATTTGATTAACTATTTCAATTGGAGTATTAATTTCTGTTTTTGCAACTTATTTTAAAACTTTTAATTCCGAAAATAAATCCAAACCGTTAGAAAAATGAAGTTAGAATTTAATTTAGAAAAATGACGTTAGAATTTAATTTTTTGAAAACTTAATTAGCAATAAAGTAGGTAGTTGTGGTCCTAGGTTTTAGAAGAAGAATTTATTGGGAATGATGCTATTATTTTGAAAAGAGATGATAGAGTTAGACTGTTATTATTGATAGTGCTAGTTTATAGGATTTGTTTTTTATTTTCAATTTCAAATTTGTAAACTAATTTTTAGATGTTCCTATTTTGTAGGCCTTTCAAAAAGTTTTATTTCAAAAAATTTAGGCTTTTTTACTTCTTCTTAATTTTAATTTTGCTATAATATAGGACCTTCATAATTAAGAAATTTTTATTTTGCTATAATATAGGGCCTTCATAATTAGGGGGCCTTAGGCGATTGCCTCACCTACCTACCCCTTTGAGCCGCCCCTGGTGAAGATATTGACTGATATCTACTTTCTGATGGCTTAATGGTACATGCATGGTTTTCTTAATGCATGTGGATAATAACTAGTTTTATTGAAAAATAAATAAATTAATCCAAGTTACTGTTATGTTGCAGAGATGCTGCATACTTGGTGGAATTTTTAGATACAGGTTGAACCTCGAACTCCAATTCCCCATTGACAAATGGGATACAATTTTGCTCCTTCCAACAAATACTGTTCTATGAACGGATCTAACCAAACTTCTATTCAATACAACAGATTGGATTAGAGAAGCTAGACCTGATGCCTCTCATCCATGTTCAAGTCTCTGAGGGAAAAGGGGATACAAGTCGAAGTAAAGGTTGTCTTCTCTGCAATTGAGGGCCTATGACTCAGTTCATTCATGAATGAAGCCCACTTGACTGCATGGTCAAATGATCAAGACCACCACCGATCTGCTTGCCCCTACCATTGTGGATGATTGTACAGAAGACACTGATGGGAGAATCTGTGCTTCCTAATTAAGCTGCATAGTCAGATAATGAAGACCACATGTCTGCTCACATCTATCGCTTGTGGGTGATTGTACAAAAAAGACGTGCAGATAGGAGAATTCTACCTGTCTGATTTTCTCTACTGAGTGTAGACTATTGGCTGAATTAATTTTTCATCACCTGTTTGCTTGAAGGCTGTTACTCAGAAAGATAGGATTGTCTGATTGATGTGATATTTATACAGTTGTCTGTCAACCATAGGGCTTATAATATTGACATACCAGATAATACACCCATGAGCTGTGCAGGCCAAGTCAAGCAGTGGACCCTCGGGCATAAGGGCAAGCACCAAATTGAAAAATGAGTCAATACGTCTCTTGTTTGTCAAGGGTTGGAAATTTTGTCTTCAAAAGGGATTCTTCAAATTGAAAATGGATGTTCCTCATCGCTTGTGAGTTCATCAGCTAGCTAGGCTTCATAAATAGCTTTTGGGAAGGAATGGTTACTTTACTAGCTGTTTGTAGCTTTATCCATGTGTTCGGTTAGAAAGCCAGTGTATGTAAAACAGATCAGCAGTCTAACTGTTATGCTTTTTACAAGTAATCAAACAGGTTTTATGTGTGATATTTATGTTAAGGAATTGATCGGCCATTGTATTTATTGTTTGGCTGTGGATATTTCTGTTTAACCTGTTGATCATACTATGAAATTTGCTGCGTTCAGTTCAATGTTGATTCAATTCAGTTCACTGATTCTCTAAGGTTGTGTTTGGAAATTTGGATATGCAAGTGATTTGAATTGCAAACACAATCAATAAATGACAGAATTGTAACTAAAGTGCTGAGTTTAGTTCACTGTCAATTCAGTTTAGAACACTAGAGATGAGAGAAGTGCCGAGAAAAACACAGTAGCCAGTGGTAGATCTTCGTGTGAGAGCGCAACCAGCCCAATCAGCATCCGAATAAGCACGAAGGTCCAGAGTCGCCGTGGAGGAGAAGAACAGTGATCGATCTAGAGTTCCACGTAGGTACCGTATGATACGTAACACCGCAGTCATATGAAGAGTCCGAGGAGCAGAAACAAACTGACTGACGACTTGGACAGCATAGGCAATATCAGGGCGAGTCATAGTTAAGTAAACCAGACTCCCAACCAAACGACGGTATAAGTCGGGCTGTGCAAGTAGATCACCATCGTCGCGGCCATAATGAATGTTAAGTTCTAAGGGAGTCTGAACTGTTTTCTGATCTGTCAATGATGCCAAAACGAGAAGATTCTTGGCATATTTACGTTGGCTAACCAGGATCCCACATTTAGAACGTGAGATGTCAAGCCCAAGAAAGTATGTGAGATGGCCGAGGTCTTTCATCTTGAAGGAGGATTGCAGAACTTCCTTTAAAGCCGAGATGCCAGCAGTATCGCTACCAGTCAGTAGGAGGTCGTCAACATAGACCAGAACAATGACAATTCCGTGAGCAGTGATGCGCAAAAATAAGGATGGGTCATGACCACTTTGAGTAAAGCCAGCACCCGTAACAACATCGTGAAAGCGTTGGAACCATGCCCGAGGTGCCTGTTTGAGGCCGTACAGGGCTTTCTTTAGACGACATACCTTATTGTCAGGGATTAAGGAGCCAGGAGGAGGTTTCAAATACACGGTTTCTTGAAGATCTCCATGAAGAAAGGCATTTTTCACATCCATCTGAGCGAGTGGCCATGAGCGAACAGAAGATATAGCCAGAAGAGTACGAACAGTTTTCATCTTGGCCACGGGAGCGAAAGTCTCATCATAATCAATTCCGTATTCCTGTTTGTATCCCTGAGCGACAAGTCGAGCCTTGTATCGATCCAATGATCCATCGGACTTGAGTTTGACCGAATAAATCCATTTGCTACCAATTAGTGTTGAGGGTCAAATATTGCATATCAGACCCATTTATTACATAGATTTACACACATGATACCGCTTAATGGCCTGATTAATCGTGTTTATAATGCAGAGTGTATGTACGAGCTTGGACCGAAATGGGTGCTGTATCCAGAGTAGCATTCATGGCAGACATAGAGCATATCAACCGATCAGGCGCTCGATGTTCACGAGCGGAACGACGAATCGAGGTAAGTTCGGGATCAACAACGGGTACAGTAGGTTCGGGTTGAGTAATAGGTGGTGGATCTGTATGTGGTCGACGTGAGTAAACCTGCAACGGACGAGGGAGAGTACTTAAGGCAAATGGAATTTCTGGAAAGGCAGTTAGACTAGGAGAGTTGGGAGTGTGCGGAGGAGGAAGAGATGAATGAAAAGCAATGTGCTCAAGAAAAACAACATGTCGTGAAATCCGAACACGACAAGAAACCGGATCATAACATCGAAAACCCTTCTGAGTTTCCCCAAATCCCAAGTACATACATTTAATCGATTTTAGAGATAATTTGTTATGCTCACGTGAAGCCAGGTGAACATAACAGATACAACCAAAAACACGAAATGTGGAATATGCAGGAGGTAAGTCGGTGAGAATAGAGTAAGGAGATTTACTGTTCAGAACTTTGGTTGGCATCTGGTTAATCAAGTAGACGAAATGTAACATTGCTTCCGCCCAGAAAGAATGAGGAACACTCATAGCTGTCATCAGGGTGTTGGCAGTTTCAACAATATGACGATTTTTTCTTTCAGCCACCCCGTTCTGTTGTGGAGTATCAGAACAGGTGGTTTGATGAATAATTCCATGCCCTTGAAGAAATGTACGAAAATTAGTTGAGAGATATTCCCCCCTGAGTCAGAGCGGAGAGTTTGAACTGAAACCCGAAATTGAGTCTCCACCATAGAGTGAAATAACTTGAATTTTTCAAAAACCTGTGACTTCGATTGTAGAAAGTAAATCCAAGTGTAACGTGTGAAATCATCAATGAATATTACATAGTATCGTAACCCAGAGAGAGACATAATTGGTGAAGGACCCCAAACATCCGTATGCACAAGTTCAAACATAGAAGATGATTTTGTAGTACTTAGGGAAAATGGAACACACTTACTTTTTGAAAGACAACAGGAAGAACAAGAATAATCCAAATCATTTTTATTAAGAGAAATATTCCCTAACATGCCAGACGAAATTAACTGAAGTAACCGATCGGAATGTGGATGACCCAGGCGAAAGTGCCATAGTTTCCACAATTTATTTGCTGAAGAAATATCTGATGAAGAAGGAGAAAAGAAACAACGGGCCGGAGTGACAGATGGATCAAAATCCAGCACGTACAGACGACCATGCCGCCTACCCCTCCCAAGTACCTTCCCCGTCGCCAGATCCTGCACAAAACAACAGTTGGGAAGAAATATGACTAAGCAATTATTTGATGTGAGTTGACCAACTGAAATTAAATTTGAGGAGAGGTTAGGGACATGAAACACATCACGAAGGGTGAACTGACGATGAGGGAGAAGGAGAGAAAGTCAATGATCCAACAGATAAATAGGTAGCAAGGTGTCCCGTATCGGTATCGGTTGGCGTAGGTGCCTTCCGAAACCGATACGGATACGGGGCGTAACGGTGATACGGGGGTGTAACGACAATGGTGCAATTTTTTTTTGCTAAAAAATATGAAAAATATGGATTAAATCCAGAATATTCTAAGCATTCCAAATATGCATTTATTTATAAATTGGAACATGTTTATAGTAGTGTAACGGTCCACTCTTTAGTAAGAAGTTGTATCGAACTGTCTGATTAATTTTTTAACCAGGTAACTTGAATTTGACTAAAAAATTCATATATTTAATTTTTTAAATATGTAATTTATATACTTAACATCTTGATATCATTTCTCCCAATAGTTCTTTAAAAAAATGAAATTAAATTCAGGTAGATGGCGTTGCCAATTTGGGGCTGACTTGGAGGACCAATTTATTTTCCCAATCAGCCTCAAATTCATGCCATTTATTGTCATTATCCCACTTATAAATTGGTGGATGTTTATTGGATAGTGAATCATAAAAATAAAAAATAAAAAATCATAAGGCCCTATTTTTAAAAATAAAAGTTCACAAATTAACAATTAAAACTATTCAAATAATTTAATTTTGGCATTGTGAGTTAGCAATTGCAATCCATAATTTAATTGTCAAATTTCAAGTTAATATATGTCTCGTGTACAATTTTTTAAGGCTTGAATTAGGAGGGACTCAGATGTAAAGTGCAACACACGTGTCAAAGTTTTTTGAGCCTCACCCGTGATGAATGTGTTATATCTACACCATCCATCCATTTTGCTAAATAATTTTAGGGCATGAGCCCAAAAATGAGGCACATCCAAAGCTCGGGTGGATTGCACCGTAAGAAACAATAATAATTAAATGTTCACCGTTAAAAATTTACTGGGGGCTAAAAAAGTTTTAGATTAAGCTAACATGTGTGTTTTCCCTTCATCCACGTCAATGTGACTCAATTAACAGGTTAGATTGAAAATAAACATTATAGTGGACTTTAGGAAAATTTTAATAGCGAGTATTCTATAACCACTATTTCCTATGGTGTGGTCCACCTGAGATTTGGATATTACTAATTTTTTGAATCCTGACTTAAAATGACGTGGCAAAATGGATGGACGATATGGATAAAATATATACATTACAGTGAGGCCCACTCGGGTCTGATTGGATGGAAAATAAACGTTACCGTGCGCCCTAAAAATCATTTAACCATGAAAATCATTATCCCTGCTGCTATTTTGGTGTGGTCCAGATGATCTCTGGATATAATTCATTTTTTCGCTGGTGCTCTAAAATGATCTCTGAAAATAGGTGAACGGTGTAGATGTAATAAATACATCACTGTTGAGCCCATATAACTTTGATCTCCTTTTGAACCGTTTGTACAACTCGGAGCTCGAGGAGTGTCAGCGCTCGTCTTTTGCGTGACACGTACCCACAGCAGTTAGTCAGCCGCTGCAAATAAATAAAACAAAAAAAAGGAGAGAGAGGGAAACGAAAAGAAAAAAAGAGGGAAAGAAAGAAAAGAAAAAGAGGGAAAGAAGAGATTGAGAGAGAGAGAGAGAGAGAGTGGGAGAGAGAGGAAGAAGAAGAAGAAGGCTGCAGCCGCAGCCGCAGCAGGGTCACAGCTGTCCGAGAAGAAGAAGAAGAAGAAGAAGAAGAAGAAGAAGAAAGAGAAGAAGAAGAAGAAAAGAAAGGAAAAAGGTAAGGTTTTTTTTTTTTTTTTTTTGTTTTTGTTTTTTCGTGCTGGTAAGCAGGATGTCCGTAACGGCCGTTATGGCTCGTAACGGCCATCGGCCACAGAATTCCATAACGGCCGTTTCAACCTCTTGTAAAGGTCGTAACAATCCATGCATTACGTATCGGCCGTTACGGACGATACGTAACCGATTTGGGATACCCTCGATAGGTAGTCTAGTGCCATCCGCAATAGAAATAGCCTGATTTTTGGTGTAGGGACGAATGTCACGAAGATGTGATACAGCACCGGTCATATGATTAGAAGCACCGAATCGAAGAACCATGTAGAAGATGGGGATATACGTGAACCGGCCGCAGAAAGGGCCTGAACTATTTGCTGGATCGCAGGAGTCAACGGAGATGAAAGGCCTTCAACAGAAACAGTAAATCAGTAACAGTCGGCTCGGAAGAAATAGTGGCAGCAGTAGCAGAAAGAGCACGACCACGGCCACGACCACGACCACCACGTCCACGGACGGAAGAAGATGCATATGCACGTGTACGGCAGTCTTGAATGCCATGACCAGTTCGTCGACAATAAGCGCACCATTCTTTGCATTGAGCAACAACATGACCCACCTTGTTGCAGCCGCGACATGTTAAAGGAGAGGAGCCACGCGTTGATGTAGTGGTGGACACAGCAAGCACCATATCAGAGGATCCCGGAGTCGAGGAAGGAAGTGATAGAACTTTCAGTCGTTGTTCCTCAGCCAATAGATCATTAATAACTGAATTCAAAGAAGGAGTGGGGCTACGGTTCAAGAGAGCAGCTCGACAATGCTCGAATTCCGGACGCAGTTTCATAAGAAATTGGCGAACTTGCGCACTCTCGCGCATAGTTTGGAAAATCCTAAAGTCATTAGGAAATATTGGATCCATCAAGGCCATCTCAGTCCAAATTGTGACAATTTTAGAATAAAATGTTTGAATACTGTCGTCACCCTGAGTAAGGTTAACGAGATCCTGTTCCAGACGATATGACCGGGCCGCATTACTTTGTTGATAAATTGTCTGAAGATGCTCCCACATTGCCTTAGCCGTGCGATGAGGTGTGAGGCCAACAGCAATGGACCGATCGACTGAATCGAGAATCCAGGTAATAATCCGTCCATTGTTCATTTCCCAATCAGCAAATTTATCGGCATCCGTGGAAGTGGGAATAGTAACAGATCCATCAATTAGTCCCCACAAACCACGACCCTTCAGGAAGTTCTGAAAATGGATGGCCCATAGTGAATAGTTGGTACCATCAAAACTACACCTTGGGGCCTCTGTACGTGATGAGTTCTTGTCCATTGATCGGAGTTAATATAAAGCACGCAAAGAGTTGCAGCAGAAGAAGAATAGGAACAGCAACAGGACAGCAACAATTGTAGCAGAAGAAGAAGAGGAACAGTAACAGTTGCAGCAGAAGAAGAATAGAAACAACAACAGGACCTGTGGATCTGGAAAATGTAAATCCAGTGACGCAGCAGGATGTTCGGATCTTCAACAGGAGTGATCGGACGCGCAACAGGGGGTGGTCGGACGCGCAACAGGGGGCGGTCGGACGCACAGGGACGCAGCAGCGCAGGAATCCGGCGACGCAGCAGCGCAGGGGG
Source organism: Magnolia sinica (assembly GCF_029962835.1). Taxonomy (NCBI): domain Eukaryota; kingdom Viridiplantae; phylum Streptophyta; class Magnoliopsida; order Magnoliales; family Magnoliaceae; genus Magnolia; species Magnolia sinica. The sequence continues at coordinate 20,370,134 of NC_080587.1, read as the reverse complement.
TGGTCGGACACGCAGCAGGGGGCGGTCGGACGCACAGGGGGTGGTCGGACGCGCAGGGGGTGGTCGGACGAACGGTCGGACGCGCAGGAGGGGGCCGGATCTGCAACAGGGGCGCGGGACGACGCAACAGGGGTGGCCGGACGACGCAGGGGTGGCCGGACGACGCAGGGGTGGTTGGATCTGACAGGTGGTGCCGGATTTGGATCAGTGATGCTCTGATACCATGTAAACCGAGACGAGCTGAAAGCTTTTTGTGTATTTGAGACAACCCAAAGGGGTTGAATATATAGAGATTACAGCATCTATACAAGGAAAGAAATAAAATCAAAATCAACTATATAAGGTATGCTAGCTATACAAGGTCTATACAAGGTATGTTCACTGATTCTCTAAGGTTGTGTTTGGAAATTTGGATATGCAAGTGATTTGAATTGCAAACACAATCAATAAATGACAGAATTGTAACTAAAGTGCTGAGTTTAGTTCACTGTCAATTCAGTTTAGAACACTGATTCTACTGAGATTGCGTTTAGATACACAACTGATAAACACTCATCCAATCAATAAACGACCTTTTTCTAAGTAATTGGCTGAGTTTCAGTTTGCTATCAATTGAATTCAGCACACTGATTCCCTAAGGATGCATGTGGAACTTTATGCAACTAAGTGGAATTGCAAACGCTCACCCAAGCATCTGAATTGTAACTACAGTTTGGTTGTTTCCACTTCACTGAGTAATTAATGCAATTGAATTAGTCGGCACTGCCAGATGCAGCCTACTTTTGTAGACCACTACATTCACAGGTTGAGATTTCTTTTTTACAGCAGCAAATTCATGAGTTCAATTTATCAAATTGGAGAAAATGGTAAATTGTGTTGTTTTTTTTTTTTTTTTTTTTTTTTACACACGCACTCACATCCCCACACGCCCACGCACTCACACCACACAGTGGAATTTCACCACAATCGGTACTCGAACCCATGACCTAGTGTTGAAACGAGTAGGGACCCCAACCAATTGTATTGTGTTGAATTGCAATTCAATATGATTCAACCAATCCCAAGTGCCAGATGATTTTCAATTTTCACTCATGTTTATAATCTTTATTATTCTCAACATCAGAATGGTTATGCCAGGGCCTGTGCCAAGGACTGAGCCCAGCCAAATTAATAATACACCCTAAAGGGGTTGATGGGCCTCTAGGGCCAAATCCAGCCTGGTTGGTAGATGGTCGAACTTTCAGGTCCAAGTCCATCACCAGGCATGAAAATCAAGACCAAGCCTGTAAATGGTTGGACCAGGCCCAAAAGCCCAGAGGCTGGTCTGACCCGTTTATGGCACTTTTGGGTCTCAATTAGAGAAATCAGCTGAGGTTTGGGTGACCTCCCACCCCTAGTCAAGGTGGTTGCAGCTAGCCTGGACTCATAGTTACATCCAACTGCTGTGGGTTCTCCAGCGTATGGTCTTTCATCCACCTGTGAGGTTTTGCCGAGTGTCTAGTGATTAAGTCTAAGTTCAATTCAAATTAACAAGCGAAAATGGGAGCAGCTAGTGATTGAATCTAAGAAATATCCTCCAAGAGACAGAATCATGAGGGTAGTTGTATTAGAACACTTGGGCACTCGAATTCCCCCCATCCAAATAACCCTGAATGTTCTAATACCACTACCCTTATTTTTTAAACTCTCAATTAATTGAAAGCATTTTTCACATCTCATCTTCATGTTATTAATCTTTATTTGTGTTCTTTACTTCATTACTTTCAAAGACCATTCTGTGAGGATGGGGGCGAAGGTTGTTGCGCCTGCTGTGGTTTCCTGCAGAAGTTGCTGTTGGGACTCTTTTTTTTTTTTTTTGGTTCAGCCGAGCTTTCTTCCTTGGGAATCTTCGGGGTTGCTGTGAGGGTATTCCTCTTGCCTAGTCTCAGACATTTTCCTCTTTTTTCTTTTTTTTTTTTTTTTTTGCGCTGTACAGTGGTGTCACATGATTGGTGTGGGCTATTTATTTTGTGGCGCCTGCCCAACTTTCGTAAGCCCTCATGGGAACTTTTCATGAGGTCGAGCTGTGTGGGCCCCACCGTGATGTGTGTTGAGCATCTACCCCATTAATAAGATGCACCATTCCATGGTGGGCCATGGGCTTAAAAATCAAGTCAATCTATGAATTGGGTGGGCCACACCACATACAACAGTAGAGAGGGGTTACCTTCCCATTAAAACATTCATAATCATTTATTGAGCCCACCGAGATGTGGTTCAAAAATCCAGACCATCCATGGTGTGTGTCCCACTTGGATGAGAGGTCAGACTAAGTTTCAGCAGCATCCAAAACTCAGGTAGGCCCCACAAAGTACTTTTATATATTTTATTCATGTCTTCACATGATTTTAGATAATATGGCCCACCTGAATTCCATATATGGCTGATTTTTGGCATACCCATAACCTAAAGGGGACCCTTGAAATGCACGGTGTTGATGTTCAACACACAAGCATCTTGAAGTTGTTACCAATTAGATGATTAGATTAGGCCAATGGACTCGCCCAGGTCATTTATCACTAGCTTTGGCTTGTCCTGGGCCAATCACAAGGTCTAGATTTCTAAGTCCAGGCCTACCCTTGGACATAGTTTAGGGCTCTATGGGGGTGGTTGCCTGATCCATTGCCTAACTCCTCTGTGGTGTTTGAATTTAAATAAGTCAGGCTGTTTGAATTCAATCCCAGCCCATGGCAAAGTGTTGCTAGCATGAACTGTGTAGGCCTAGTTGGGCCCATCCCACTTTCCTGCTATTTGTGGGACCCTTTAAAAGCTTTTCTCTTACATCTTGAACAAATAGCCACGGATTCTTCAACCAGAAAAACCTGTCTCAAGCTAGAGATAGAAGGAGGAGAAGGGAATGGCAGAAGTGTAATTTTCATATGGAACATACAAAATATTTTCTTAGCAGGTAAGAACAATTATTTGAACCATACGTACAAAATATTGGCTCAATAAAATATTCAATGTAAAATTGCTCCCAAAACCACTAAGTTCACATGTTGCAGCTCTCTTGAGGATTTTAACAGGCTGATTTTCGTCTCTTCTCTTTATACTGGTGAGTTAAACCTGATTAATGGGGTTGATGAAAGAAACACCACATGGTGGCCCACACACAAACCTATGGTCGACGTCCCCATCACACTATCCCATATGGTCTAGTCCATCTGAGTTGTGGATCTAGCTGATATTTTTCCTCAAGACCTGACATTGAGTATTCCACTTGGTGGGTACCACTGTATAGATGTCGCTCTGTTCTTTAGACGGGCCACACATACGCTATGAGCCATTGGTGACCTTTCTTAAACCGCACCACATATTGTCATCCTCAAAGTAGGGTGCCATCTTAGGCTCCACTCATATGTCCCATGCACTTGCCTAGTTGGGGCATTTGGACCAGTTAATTAAATGATCCACTTCTAAATGTATGTGCTATAGATGCTCAAGAAAATGAAGTTTAAGTAGGCAGAGAAGGTTGCTCCCAATTCAATTCAAATAAGATGGAAGAAAACAACAATGCTAATGCAGTTGTAGTGGCTGTGGCCATTAATCTTATCTAAAAGAGCTGACGCTAATACTAGTTGCAACACCCGAGCAGGGGCTCGAGCATTGGCTGAAGGGCTATCCATTTGTGTGAGCCGTGGTTTCTCCAAAATTATTGTGGAGAGCGATTCCAATATTGTCGTAGACATGGTTAACAAGGGATACTCTAACACATGGAGGATGTGGTACTAGAGTGCTCAAATAGAATTTCTCAAGCATAGAGCTCAGGTTTGAGTGAAGCACACGCCACGGGAGGCAAATGACACTGCAAACGGTTTGGCCAGATTGGGCAGCGGATCCCAGATGGTTAGGCTCTTCTGCGATGTGTTGGAGCTTCCTTAGGTCATTTTAGGGGCCCTCTTCGTTGACAGGGTGGGTCTGGGAGCGTTCGTAGGGGATGATGGCCTTCCACTCTATTTCTTTCTTTTGTTTCGCTTTGGGATATATGATAGGCGGGCCCTAGTATTTTTGAGGCTAGGGGCTGCTTGAATGTAATCTGTGATGTATAGATTTGAATAAAATCTTCCTTTAAAAAATGTTCAACAAGCGCATTCTCTTGTAAGAAACTTTGGTTTTTATCATCACATCCTATTGAACAGTGCTAGGCAGATGATTGAGAATTGATCACCTACTAACAACGGTACAATGACGTGTTATACCATAACATCTTTCTCCCAACATGCCACCTGTGTAGGAAAGTTCTATTGGCTAGAATCCATTACTTGAATGAAGATAGATCTTGTGGAATCATATTGTCACTTTCAAGATGCCTTGATGGTGAAATGGTAGACACATGAGACTCAAAATCTCATGCTAAAGAGCGTGGAGGTTCAAGTCCTCTTATTTTAACCATTTGTAAGATAAGCTTATCTTATAAACATTTATAGTGGATCCAACCTCTTAAAACTATATTCCCCCTTCTCAAAAATTAGGTTGATCAGATCACTAGGTGTGGCACACCTATATACTATGTCAGACCGCTGTCTGTCCATTGATTACCATGATATGGTCCACCTGGTGGGATGTACTATGTTGGCGAGATATAACACCTTGCCTGTAGGTGATCGGTTCTCAGGATGATTTCTTAAATCGTTATATGATGGATGATGGATTCTTAATACTGGCAAAGTTCTTTTTAAATCCTTGGCCTTTTGAGATTAGAGGCATGCTTAAGGACCAAAGTGGTTAGTGGGGGAGGGACCCTCAAAGAGAGCGGAATTCTTGACTATTAGAACCGGTGTGGAAATTTTCGTGCGCTGGTCATGGATGGAGACTAAAATGCAATCACTTGGGCCTTTCGGAAGTGCATTCCTTTTTCAAAGCAGAGCTCTATTTTGAATGAGTTAAGGTTGTGATCTTGCTTCTTGAAAATCTCATGTGTAGGTTCCATGCAATTGGTTTAATTGTATTGCTGACTCTATGAATACCGGAAAATTTTATTCAGTCATCTGTTTGGATTCTTGTTGGGGAAAGGAAAGGTCACTTCCACGTAACTAAATTTCATATATTTTTGATAGATTTTTTTTTTCTTTTTTTGGCAAGAAATGCATTTTTCCATACCAGGAATTTTCTTGGAAAATGGCCCATTTATTTTCTCACCACCCCCTTTAGAAACAACAATCCCCACACTCATAGGCAAGAGAATTTTCAATGTGCCAATATGTTAGGCGAGTGAGTTTTCCATTGTCTATCTCTAAGTGCTCCACATGTGCGACACTTGCCAATGTTCCAAATGTGACAATGTGCCACAAGCCACTTGTGCTATTGTCCATCTTCAAGCGCCCTGCATGTACCATGTGGTAATGTTCCACATGTGAGACCATCCATCTTCAAACACCCCACATGTGCTAGCATCCATCTTCAAGCACACCACATGTACCAGTATCCATCTTCAAGTGCTCTACATGTGCATTAGTCCATCTTCAAATGTTCCAAATGTATCACTCTCATAGAAATTTTTTCTTTCCCACACAACAGATTTGAAAATGGGCCCCAACTTTGATGGAAATTGTTATTTAAAAAACCAATAACAGGAACTTTTCTTTTCATTTCCTTTTCCTTGGAAGCAAAATTTCCTTTTATTTCCATCCTTTGAATCCAAACAGCTCCTAGGAGAACTGTGGAGGCAGTGGTGAATTTTAAGCTTTGGGGTCCTTTTATTGTAAAGGATGTGGAATATGTGTTTCCATTGGATAGTTAAATCACCCGGAAAGATCCATTAGAAGTGGCTCACTTTGTTCTCTGTCTTGCACAAATTAGTGGGCTCCAATTACAACAAACACTATCAGAGGGAGAAGCAGAGGTTTCATTTATTTCAGAATGCATATTAAGCAGCTCCCTAAGTCTGTAGCATTATTAACTGTTATGCTTCTTACAAGTAATCAAATGGGTTGGTTTTATGTGCAATTCTTATATGTTCAAGGAATCCATTTGCCATTGTATTTACTGTTTGGCCTGATATCTCTCTGTTTACTGGAAATTTGCCAATGCCAAACAGCTAGGGCAAGAATACCAAGTATGGCTGGCCGTCACCAAAATAACAGGTTTCAAGAATTTAGGGGATCCCACAAAATCAGGATTAAGGATTATACCTTTATCCCAATTTTGGCGGGCACCATGCCCTCCACATCAGATTTGAACATATGGAGAGGCATTTTCCTTGCTTAATCACAACCATAAATCATTCTTTTTTCTGAAACTTTGTATAAGTGTGATTAAGAGGTTAAATGCTGCTTTCTCATGTGGTATTTGACATGGAGATATGGGGCCCACTTGAATTGCCATCAGGGCATGTTCTGCTTGTGCACCAAATGATCCCCAAACCAAACAGACCATTTTTTCCATTTATACATATGTTTAAATAATTAGAATTTATGCCATGCGTCTACCCAAAATGTTGCAAGGCCTCTGTTCCAGTGCTCAACGTGCATGTGGTGATTAGTCCATCCATCTGGTGGACTGCACTGATCAGATCAGCAAGAAATGTGCAGCAAACATCACATGATATCAAAAATTCCAACAGACAGATATGGATATAATAAATACATCATCGTGGGGCATGTAACTTTGATCTGCTTTGATCCGTTAGTACAACTCAGAGCTCCGGGAGTGTCAGCTCTCGTCTTCCCATGACAGGTACCCACACCAGCCACGTAGACGATGGCTGGTGCACACCAGCCAATCCGCTTCCAGCTTGGGTTAAATCATCTGGCCCAAACCATTGATAAGCTGTAATAGTTAACACTTATTGTTTTTTGAAACCGGCACTGTATTTAATACAGCAAGCAAGGAGTGAACACAATTACAGTGGACCCCACAGTTAGGATCCAGTGACCAACCTCGATGGATCCAACGATTCACTCAAACCAGCGCGCCACCAACTGTGGATTTACATGATACGGTTTTGCATTCGATACTTTTCAAAAAGCTACCTCATTAATTTAAGTGTCATTCCAGTCCCTTCAGTTATCTTTCTTAAAGGCGGCCTCTTCAGTTAGCGGCTTGAGTTGGCCCACCGTCATTTTTATGTGAAATCCACCCCAACTAGCATAAGAGCCACCTCTTTTAAGCGTAGATCTCAAAAATCAGCCTCATTTATAGTTCAGGTGGACCACATGTTCGGAAATAATATATTGCCCTTGAAACTGTCTCTTGGTGTGGCTGGGCCTGAATTTTAGGCCCAGGCTTAAATTATGGCTTAGCATCTAATGGATGGAGTGAATTTCATATATTAATTAATCATGGGCTGGGCTTGGGTTAGGGTGATTAGGGAGGGTGACTAATGGAATCGAACTGGGTCAGGTCTGACCGATTCTGAGTTGACTCAGATAAGTTGTGTCAGGCTCATCTGAGTCTTAAAACCATGGAGGCAATGGTTCGGATTTGGGTCAGGTTGGGGACTGCCCTACCCTATTAATTTAATTTTATTAAATGGGGTCAGAATTCTATCCCAATCTTGACTTGTTGGTTGTGTCCCATTCCATTTAATTGTAATCCAGTTGGGCTCGACTTACCAGATCTATCCTACACAAACAGGCTTATGTTTAGTGATGGGTGTAATTTGAGCAGGTTGAGTCAGCTTGAAGGTCAACCCAAGCCCAACCTGACCTCATGGGACCCAACCTGCAACTGAACCTGACTCAGCGGTGTCCAACACGAACCCAACCTAACCCAACCCGAACGTGCTCAATCCGTCCCAACCTGAATGCAAATCAGGTTAGTGTTTTCCAATCTGAATCCAACCTGAGGATCTTGACAACCCAACCCAAACTTAGTTTGTTTAGGTCAATTGGTTTTGGGTAGTTGCAGCCCGAGGTTTAAGAATGGAATATGGTGGTATATGGGCTGGGTTGGGTTGGTTCATCTAGCCCAGCTCATTGATAAGCTATATAGCCATGTTTAGGCAAGGTTAGGTGCAATGAAAACTATGAGCTTAAAACTCACGTAAGCTAGTGACAATCTAGTTCTTAGCTATTTCTCATGAGATTTTCAAATTTTAATGTTTTTCTTCTGATCTTGTTAAGAAAATATAGGGTTGTGCATCGAGCCGAGTCGAGTCGAGGTGGGCCAAGCTCGGCTTGACTCTTCCATGCTATACTCGAGCTTGAGCTCGCCCTCGAGCTCAAGCTTGGCTTGTTTGCCAAAGCTTTCGAGTCGAGTTCGAGTCGAGCTAGTGGTTCGAGTCGAGTCAAGTTTATCTCGAGTCGAGTCAAGTTTATCTCGAGTCGAGTCGAGTTTACCTCGGTAGGGTAAGGGAAAGAAAAAAAGGGAATGGGACGGGTAGGGTTGGTTAGGGTTTGTTAGTAAAAACTTTTAAGTTTTAACTTCTTTTTTTAAACTTAAATATATATTATATTTATTTAATATTAATATAATATATTATTAAAATATATTACTCGAGCCGAGTCGAGCTCGAGCTCGAGCTTCGAGCCGAGTCGAGTCGAGTCGAGTTGAAATACACCATGGTTGAACTTGGCTTGAACTCAACTCGAGCTTTAGTAAACAAGCTTGACTCGCCTTGAGTTGGCCTTTCAAGTCGAGCCAATCCGAGTTGAGTCGAGCCGAGTCGAGCGAGCTTTTCAAGCTAGCTTAACTCGTGTACAGCCCTAAGAAAATATCACTATATATATATATATATATATAGCTATTTTTTTAATTAATGAACAATTTTAAAATTTAAAATGTGCTATGTAATGAATTAATTTTAAATTTAAATGATTGTCATGTGAAAATTATAATAACTTTGCGTTAGCAATGCAAAAATGCAAAAATAAAATTGACCCAATTTATTGTTTAGCTAGTTGGACTCAACACGATACCCAATAATTATAAGGGAATTCTACAAAATACTAAACTTATTATTATAGTATATACAACTCACAACCTTTTTTTTTAAAGGTTATCAATAAATTATTCCATTAATTTAAGTAATTATCATTGGAGTCCTTTCCTTTAAATTTCTTAATGGAAGTGGGTCAAGTTGAGCGAGCAAGGGGTTGACAGCTTGAGTAAGCGAACTGTGATGTTTATTTGAAATCCACCTTACCTGATCCATCACCCCATGTTAAGCCTAGGGCCAAAAAATAAGCCCCATTCATAATTTAGGTGGACCACATGATTGGAAACAATGTACAGGAATAGGTCACCCTCCAAACTATTTTCCCTTGGTGTGACCCACCTGAATTACCGATGGGCCTGCTTTTTTGCCCTAAGACTAAATTTTAGTGTGGCATTTAATGTTTGGAGTGGATTTAATATAATCATCATAGTGGACCCTCTAAATCAAGATTGAACATCTCTCTTCCTACTACTTCCTTTGGTGTGGCCCTGAATCACATGGCACCTTGATTTTTGGCCCTAGTACAACTGTAGGATTACACATCTAATATTTGGAGTGTGTCTCACATACATAGTGGGTGGGAACCTTAAAAAATCAAGGGCAAGCTTCCTGTAAAATTTCTTTGTAGCAAAAATTTGGAAATAGGTCGGAGAAGCACATCACCATTGATTTTCTAAGGGGCTCACATTGATGTTTATTTAAAAATCTACTCTAACCGTTAGTTCGAGGTACAAAAGATTACGTCTTAACTTTTAAGAAGACATGAGCCAAGTTAATCGGGTATATGGATTTAGATTACGCAGGCAGTATAGATTCCAGAAATTTGACTTCAGGTTATTCGTTTGTGCTAGTGGGTGGAGCAATCAATTGGATGTCGAAGCTTCAATTTGTAGTGGCTCTTTCCACGACCGAAGCGGAGTATATGACAGTGACAAAGGCATTCGAGTAAGGTGTTTGGTTGAGAGACATGATAAATTAATTAGGGCTTCAGCAAGAGGCTGTACCAGTTAATTGCGACAGTGAGAGTGTTATCAATTTGACTAAAAACTCAGTTTATCATTCACATACTAAACACGTTGATGTTCGTCACCATTTTATCTGATAGATGCTTGAGGAAGGAGCTATGACTCTAGAGAAAATTCACACTAGCATGAATCTGACGGACATGCTCACCAAGGTAGTTCCCGTAGAGAAGTTTAAGTTTTGTGCGACTTCTCTAGGCTTGGAAAATGTGTAAAAGAGGATGAAGTATACACGAAAGCGATATTGAAATTATGATGCAAGATAGAGATGACAAAAAACTACACGTTTGATGATTGAAGATATGATGGAAATTATTATTTTTTTGTTGTCTTAAATCTATTCAGAAACAGGGTCTGTCGATGCCATTGACAGACCATTCGATGTCATCGAACAAGTGCTTGATCCCATCGAGGATTTTTAGATTTTCTTCAGTTGGTTGCTGGACATATTGGGCGTCATTTCGATGTCATCAAAGAGGTTTCGATGATAACGAAGATCAAGTTCGATGCCATCAAGAAAATTCAATTTTCCATGTTTTCTCTGGACAGTTTTGGTGTTATTTCGATGACATCGAAGTGGGTTCGATGCCATCAAAGGTTAAGTTTGATGACATCAAAGACCCATCGAATGTATGTGCAGAATTGCTTAAATCAAGTATTCTCTAAGAGCTTTTTAATTTGTTCATAGGGCTTTCAAGGGCTTGTAAGGGGAGATTTGAGGCTTGTTTAAATTAGGTATTCTCTCTATCTCTTGTAATTTCTGCTTTCAAAGTAATAGTTGTCGCTTTGTACGATGGTTTTTTTCCGCAAGGGTTTTTCCACATTCAATTTAGAGTCTTTGTGATTCGGCATGATTGTGCGATTAGAATACTTTGCTTGGTTCATCTCTGTGTGCTTCCATGGTCCCTCAACAAAAAGTTGCTTAGGCAAATCCGATTTAGGACTAAACCCATAATACAAAAGCAACACAAAGTTTAAAATTTGGAAGGAAACCAAAATATTTGAAATTCTTTCTTTAAATTTTTTTTTTTTAATGACAAATTACAACATATGATCTTAACCACGAAAAAGAAACTAAGTTGCATTTGGCTCAAGCCAGGAGAAAAATAAATTATGAATTTGGGATTTCCACTTGCAATAAAATTTTTAAAAATCATGGAAAAAATACTCATGCGGTATCAAAGAGCTCTTTCTTACCAATACAACAAAAACGAGCCCAAGTTCACAAATATTTTGTTTTTGTGTGTGTGTGAAATACTTCTAAGAATAGAAGTTCCAAAATCGCAAATCATTTTGTCTGCTCCTGAAATAGCCTTTAGTCGAAAGCAACATAAGAGCTATATACTTAGACACTGACGTGTTAAGCTATGCCCCATGTGTAAAAAATTTAACATAAGCAAATAGATCTTTATAATTAGCCGTGTCCAAGAACTTCATTTAAGCGAACACAAACATGTTTTTGAAACACACCATTTGAAGAAAGCGACTTGTCCTTTAAAGATAACAAACATGGTAACTGAGAAAAGGGTAGATCATACATTTATGTTTTGAATCTTCACTGTTTTTATCATTCCTTTCAAGTCCTTGTTTGCATATTTCAAAGCTAACCTCTTAAAAGCCAATGCAGCAGTTAGTTCAATACAGGATCCTGCCAAAATCTCATTAAGATAGGGACAGAATTTCACAGAGAGTAATTCACTGTTATCAATCAGCATTTAGAGATGGTTGGCAAGAAACTAGCAGCATTTTTACAATCTGAACTTTGGTAAGCCAGTTTTAGAATGAATCCAGATCCTCAGCTTGCCACAAGCATGACAATCCTGATTGTTTGTTACAATCTAATTGGGCCGCATCATCACACTATATTTAATACAGCATTGCTGACAACGTCGGTAACAGATATAGACCAATAATGATGCAGGAAAACAGAATTTTAATCCAGATTCTTTTAAAATTACATGTCAAGATTCCCATCCACTATTTATAGATGGCGGTTGATACTCTCAGAAAATGCTTGGAACAGTTGAGCGTTCTTAGATATCGCTGGTAATTATAGGTATTGTAGACAAAATATTGGTGCCGCCAGCCTGGTGATACCAAGAACCCCCTTGTCTGCCCCCATTCATCCCTAGCTTTGCTCTGCTCTAGTCCAATCACAAGGTTCAAATTTCAAGTTGGGGCCTGCCCTTTGGACCAACTTTAGGGAAAGGAAGACCCAAGTCCTGCCCCTGTAGGGTCAGGCCAACAGCCCTGACACATTGCCACCCCTATGCAGTGTTCAAATTTCAATAAGCTAGTTAGCCTGTATTGGAATCTCTCACTAATAACACTGAAATTAGTCAGGCTGCCTGCCGGACCCAGTTGGCCCAACCTTGTAGGGCCAGGGGTTGGGCCCTCAAACTTGGCCAGGGTTGGGCCAAGCTTGAAAACTTAGCCCGATGTAGATTAGGCACGTGCGAACGATAAGCCATCTCGGCCTGTCGGCTTGGCCTCATCGTCAAGTAGGGCATAGTAATACAGAAGAACTAGTTTAAAATTATTTATAATTGGTCTATATTCAATGTAAATATGTAGTTTAGAGGCACTTGTATTTGGGTCATGTTTCAAAGATCAAGATCCATTAGATCGTGGTACTCGTGGGAACAAAAAAATGAAAAAAAATACAAAAAACAAAAATTATATTGAACTTTTACAAAATGTTAATCCACTTGCCCTTTTTTGGTGGAGGGCCTGCCCTAGCCTGTTGAGCCAAGGTCCAGGCGAGGCCTTTTTGGACCGATTAGGGATATGGCTGGGCCAGGGCATAGTGAACTAGGGTCAGGTTAGGGCCGACCCAAGCCGAACTGGCCCTTGCATGGCCCATTGCCACCGTTGCCGGTCAATCCTATGTCCATATCAAAACCCAGACCCGGTGCCGTTGAACTATCGGGTTCAATTCCAGCCAACCGCCGCTCCGGTCGTTCTAATTCGAGATTTGGTCCGATGGGCCCAGCCCACTTTTACCCCTTGAAAACCTTAATTCACTCCTTCATCAAAGAGCCATGGATTCTACAACACAACAGTCTCAGGATGGAGATAGAAGGAGAAGAAGGCAAGGGCAAAAGCGTAGTTTTCATCGAAGGCACCTGGTTCGATTCCTACTTCAATCTTTCCATTACAGACGGATTCAATGCTTGAACTTGCAATGGTAATTATAAAAGAAAAAAAAAAGAAGAAAAGAAATTTTTAGTTCTATTTCATTCTCTCTCTCTTCCGTTTTGAGATTTTCAAACGAACTTCTTGATTTCAAAGTAATAAGATAATTACACCCATTTTTTTGATAGACACGCCATGCCTATCTACTTTTGGGAAGTAGAGCGGGTGGTGACCCCAAAACCACCCAAGTAGGTGGTGTTGGTCGCTGTGGTGACCGCCGTGATGTATGTGTTTTATCCACGCCATCCATCCGTTTGGCCAGCTCATTTTGGGGCATGATCTTAAAAATGAAGCAGATGAAAAAACTCAGTGGGACCACACTACTGGAAACAGGGCTGATTGAACGTCGACCATTAAAAACTTCTTGGGGGCCACAAAAGTTTTGGATCAAGTTGCGTCTTTCGTTCATCCAGGTCCATGTGACCTTATCAACAGGTTAATGGCAAAATAGACATTATCATCATCCCACTGTTTCCTGTGGTGTGGTCCACTTGAGCTTCGAATCTGCTTCATTTTTGGGCTTATGGCCTAAAATGAGCTGGCAAGAAGGATGGATGGCGTGGATATAAAACATATACACCACGGTTGGCCCCACAACATCCAGCACCTCCCAGAACAACCTATCTGGGTGGTGTTGCGGTCCCTGCCCTATCCGCTTCCCTACTGTTGGTGTTAGGGTACTAACAAGGGTCTACCATTCTAATACTAAGAAGTACAAGAATGGGTGTGGAAAATATATTTGAGATTTTCAATGCAGAATTCTAGATTTTTTAATGTTTAATACACCTCATGTTTTTGATAGACACACTCTGTTTTCCTACTTTTGGTAATAGAGTAGTTGGTTGTAGAAGAGTGGATCAATTTATAAAACATATAAGCTGTAGATATCAGCTCCATTTTTTTTAAAATTTTTTTTATTTTTTATTGATCAATTTTCTTTTTCTTTTTTAATTGGGGGGCAGTGTCAGAATTGGAGGCCTCCAAGAGGGCAGATCAGTGGGACTAGCCGGTTACAGAATACATCGAGGCCGCTGAAGGATATCTTGGGTATCAACAGCCAGGTTCGGTGTACCGATTCACAGCTGGGAATGGTGACAAAAGAGTCAGTAATCTTTGATCTTTTCTTTGTATCTGTTTCATTTCAATGAGATATCTCTTTGGATGGCAGAATGGATGTCTTGTTCAAAGCATAGTTCAAAAACCCAAAATCTTTACTTGACTCGATATCTAATAATTACAAAATAAAACATATATTAACATTGGTAGTAAATATGTAAAATACTTACATTTAGTATATAAGTAATATAAAATAGAGAAACAAACAGCTAGACACTGAATAGGATGCGGGTTAAGGGTGCTGCTTTTTGTGCTAGAGGTCAAGTGGCCGATTCACACAACCCTTCCATGTATATTATTTAGTAAAACCTTTAACAAGGCAAGTGACTCAGTTTGAGTCACCACCAGTCGCATTGAGTCAACTGAGTTGATGGATTGACTTGATGAGTCTCTATGAGTTGGAAACGAACCACTTCTAGAACCGAGTTCTTGTTGACCTGGCATGATATCTTGCTAATTCAGGTTGACACAGCCGAGTTTCGACTCAAGGTAGCTAGTGTTAGAACTATGCTTCAAAATGTGGACGCTATTTATCAATTGGGTTTGTTTTATGGGAAAAATGATGATACTCTAGTATGAATGTGATGGTTTTTATACATGTATGTCAAAATTCTAGGCCCTACTTTAGATGGGTTATAAACCAAAAACTATACCGAACTGATGTCCTAAGTGGCTGGCTGGTGGACATTAATGCACGGTTAAAATGAAAAAAAGTTGTTAATTTGGCATGTGGGCCTTGATCAACATCAAATACATGCGTGGTATTTGTTGTTTGTTAGATGGGGTTGATACTTGTTTGCAATGTCTGCACTTGTCATAGACATTTGAGAAGCAAGGAGTGAAGTTAGAATGGCGATGAAGATGCCAGGCTTTATCTGATAGAAAGCAAACTACAACTGAAATCCTGGATTTTCTTATGGATGCTAATTACGACCGAGCGTAAGGCTTTCGTCCTTGATCGCCATCCATCAGTTTTATTTAGTTTTTTCGATTTCCCTCTCCATGCTTTACCCAATGCATGTGGTTTGTGAGTGATTGCATGCATTCGCAGGAATTAGTCTCGCCTTTAAAAAAGGGGCAGGGACACCCTATTGTCATTAAAAAAAATGTTTTCAGCTTTTTGTGTGAACTTCTGTATTTTTATTCCTTTTATGCTCTTTTGAAGTTTGCATATAGAGCTTCGCTAAGTCCACATGCATGTAGGAGGCAGCTGTACACGCCACACGTGCTAGCATTAGAAATTGATATGAGATCCAATCCATCAAAGGCGTAACATTATGTGGATTGTCTCGCCCAATAATCGGGTTGGTCCACTTCTTAGGTGGACCACTATTAAGGAAACAAATGTCGTCATTGTATCATCATCATTATCTAATATCCTAACTACTTGGGGTTGGCTACATGAATCCTTTTATGCGATTCCACTCTATCAAGGGCCATAACTTCAGTTAGATCATAGGTCATCAAGTATTTTCTTATTACCTCCACGGCTCTAGCCACATCTTTTTGGGCTTTCCCTTGCCCTTTTAGAGCCCTCAACTTGTATCAACTCCCTCCTAACCATTGGAGTTCTTGGTCCTTAAGTGTACTTTCTCTCATCTTACTACCTATTGGTGCTACTCCTTAATCCCCTTGAATGTTTCATTTCTGGTTCTATCCTTATCTTACCACTCATCCATCTCAACATCTATACTTAAACCTCAACATCTTAACGAAACAAATGTACAGCTAAAAACAATTGGCCGCAAATTCTTTTTCTTTTCATTTTTTTTTAAAGCGATGATAATGAAATTTATTAAAAGAAAGGCCCAAGGCCAAAGAATATAAAAGAAACAAGACAAAGAAAAGCAAAATGACAAAAAAAGAAAAAAAAAAAAACCTTTACAACTGATGCGGACATCAGTGTTGCACCTTTTAGAGTGTACCAAAGGAGGAGGTGTCGCTGACAAAGTACCGGAGTGGAGGAGTTGATGTGGATGGATGCCGGGTCTATCGGATTCATTTTTTGACACGCTACGAGTGCAGGAGCGGCATGATTGCACCCTAACCGCAGGCCCATAGGGCGGATTTTACACCCTGTCGCATGGGTGTTTTAATTTTAGGTATCTTTTTGTTCTTTTCCTTGTTTTCAGGGGCTTTAGTGCACTTTTACTTCTTCTATGGCTTATATATACTGTGAGAGACCTTATTTTATCATAGAATGAATAAAAATTCGTATGCTTTTTCTTTTTTTTTTTTCATCTTTTATCAAAGAGATTAGGGTTTCAGGATTGACCTTGGGTGTTGAGGATTCCACCCTGGTTTTAGGTTTCCTTCTTTCTAGATCTTCGAGGTGTAGGAAAAGGTAAGAATCAACAATTTTCTTTTCTTTGATGCCCTAGAATCCGTACCTTCTTTATCTTAAACCTAACTCTTCTTCATCCCTTTCGTTCCTCTCTAGATATTCCCTTTTGGTTTGAACGGAAAAGAGGGATGGCAAGGTAGGAGAATTATATCTAAACTTGACTGGGGAGTGGGGACTAACTTATGCTAGATTTGGGATATCCTCATCCCTAAGTCCTCCCTTTTTTACTGTTTACATGATTTTATGCTGAGGGGCATGATCCCAATGCAATGATTTCATCTCTGTGTTGAGTTTGCTTAATCCTCTTGATTGAAAACAGTTAGTTGATTAATTTATTTATTTGAATATCTTCATCTTAATTATACATGCATCTAGGGTTAGGTCATCACATGTCCTTGCATAAACAACTCTAAGCAACTAATAGGCAACTGATCAGCAGCCAAAATGTTAGTTGCATGCGCCCATTATATTACATTTTGTTTTACCCTATTGAGAACTTCCAACGAACAACCCCTATGATTTTCGAAACAACGATTATTTCTCTCTTACCAAATACACCAAAGACCTAATAAACATAGATTCCAAATTCAATTCTTGCCTTTACTTTTACCCCCACTATGCCCAAGCGAAGACAAACTAATCAGTCAACCTTGGATTAACTCATAAGGTTCCAAAAAGGCAGAGAATGACAGAGATTGAATTGTTTGGAATTCTGGCTTCCTAACCAGATCCGAGAGGTATATTGCATATATATACACTTCGGATATTGTAGGTTACAAGAGATTTGAATTTACAATCAAAGAGGGAAATAACAACATAATAACAACCCTAACAAACATTTGATTTGAAATTTAAAATACAAAACCCTAACAAACATTTGATTTGAAATTTAAAATACAAAAGAGAGGTTTGTTAGGGTTGTTGGAGAAGATCAAAGGATTTGACTGTCTTTATCAGTAATCTCAGTCAAAGTTATGGATTATTTCTGCTTAACATATGGAACAGACACACCCGCAGCTTGTCTCTAAGAAGACAAAACCAAGCTGAACTTAACCTCTTAGTGAACACATCAGCAAGCTGGTCTTGTGTGGAAAGGAACTGAAGGGAAATGTCCTTATTAGCAACCTTCTCCCGAATGAAATGAAAATCCACCTCAATGTGCTTAGTTCTGGCGTGAAAAACAGGATTGGAAGCCAAGGCTAAAGCACCAATGTTATCACACCAGAGAATAGGAGGAGCAGCAAGTGGAATGCAAAGAGCCTGCATGAGCATCCGTATCCAATGCAACTCAGCAATGGCAAAGGCAAGAGCTCGGTACTCGGCTTCAGTACTGGACCAAGCCACCACAGGTTGTTTCTTAGCTGACCAAGACACCAAGCATGAGCTAAGGAAAATATCATAGCCTGTAGTCGATCAACGATCATCAGGATTCCCTGCCCAGTCAGAATCACAAAAGGCCTGAAGAGACAGAGGACCTTTCGTGTACCATAAGCCATGATGAATAGTCCCCTTAAGATATCTTAGTATTCTTTTGGCTGCAGACCAATGAGAGGAAGTGGGACAGTGCATAAATCGGCAGAGTTGGTTGACAGAGAATGAGATGTCTGGACGGGTGAGGGTGTAGTATTGCAATGCCCCAACCGTTTGCCTATATTCTGTCACTTGATTAGCAATAAGTGGCTCACCACTAGTAAGGGACAATCGAAGTCTTGATGAACATGGTGAGGGAAAAGGTTTAGCTCCTGCCATTTTAGTGCGATGGAGAAGATCACTAATATATTTAGTCTGCCTCAAGTGTAAACCAGAAGAGTCCCTGTGAGCTTGAATGCCAAGAAAGAAATGCAAGTCACCAAGGTTCTTCATCTTAAACTGAAACTGGAGCTGACTGATGAGGGAAGAAATCATGGTGTGATGTGTCCCGGTCACTAAGATGTCATCAACATAAATGATAAAGAATAAATGAACATCATCGTTGTGATAAACAAACAAAGAGGAATCCACAGTGGATGAGGTAAAACCAAACTCCAAGAGTGACTGGGACAGCTTCATAAACCAGCCCAAGGAGCCTGTTTCAGGCCATAAAGCGATTTCTTAAGTCTGCAGATATAATCAGGAAATTCTGAGTTAACAAAACCTCTAGGTTGCTCCATATATACTTCTTCCTGTAACACTCCATGTAAGAAAGCATTAGAAACATCCAGCTGAGTAATAGTCCAGTCAAATTGAATGGCAAGATTAAGAACAATCCGAATAGTTACAGGCTTGATGACTAGACTAAAAGTCTCAGTATAGTCTGTGCCACTTTCTCGTCGATAGCCAATAGCTACCAGCCTTGCCTTAAATCGATTAACCTCACCCGTTGAGGTTTGTTTCACCTTGTAAACCCACTTGTTATCAATAATAGTATGGTCAACAGATCTAGGACAGAGAACCCAGGTTTTATTGGCCATCAAAGCATCATACTCCTCTTGCATGGCATGACACCAAGTTGGATCAAGAGATGCTTGTTTGTAAGAACTAGGTTCAAGAGGTACCATAGTACTGGTTAGAGCAATAGGTGGGTGTTTAGTGGAGTGGAAGGAGGTGAAATCAGGGAACTCACGGGTTCTGAGGGTGCCTGTTTGGGATCTAGTGGTCATAGGATACAATTTTAGAAGTTGAGTGTTTATAGGAGGCGAGGAAGGTATGCTAGGTGCAGGGGTAGTTGAAATGGACAAAGGAATAGATTGAGATGGAGGGTCAGAAGTGGATATATTGGTAGGAGGAGAATTTGATTCGGTAGAGGAAGGTGTTTCAGTGACTATAGGAGAAGGATTAGGATGAGAAAAAATAGGAGGAGAATGAGATAAATCAAAATTTGAAATAAAAGGAATGGGAGGAGATGTACCTATCGAGGAAGACATGCTGTTAGAGGTAGAGATGGATTGCACTTCTTCAGCTGCAGAAAACTTAGATTCATTAAACACAACATGCCGAGACACATATATCCTATGAGAAGAAGGATCAAGACACCTGTACCCTTTTTTATTGGAGCTGTAACCTAGGAAAATACATCTCTTAGTTCTAAACATCAGTTTGTTAGAGGAGTAAGGCTGTAGGAGAGGATAACATGCACAGCCAAAAGATCGCAAGGTTGAATAATCAGGATCTGAACCAAATAGCTTAGAATAAGGAGTTTGATTATCAAGAATAGTTGTAGGTAGCCGATTAATGAGAAAAATGGCTGTAAGAAAAGCATTAACCTAATAAGTAGTAGATAAGTGAGATTGAGCCAACAAGGATAACCCCATTTCTGTGACGTGTCTATGTTTTCTCTTGGCCACTCCATTTTGTTGATGTGTGTGTGGATAGGTGACTCTATGATGGATCCCATTATTTTGAAGGAACAATTGAAAGTGTTTGGACATGTATTCCCCTCCTCCATCAGTTTGAAGTTGCTTAATTTTGCAGGACAATTGATTCTCAATTAGGAGTTTAAATTTACCAAAGCAAACATACAAATCTAATTTGTTATGAATACGATAAAGCCAAGAATAACGATAAAAATCATTAATAAATATAACATAATAGCGACAACCACCAAGAGATTTGGTGGAACAAGACCACACATCAGAATGAATAAGCTCAAGAGGAGAGCTAGAAGTTCGCATGGAATTAGAGAAAGGAGGTTGTTTACTTTTGTCAAATTGGCAATGTTGACAAACATCAGAATTATTTAAAGAACCAACAAAAGGAAGAGAGTGCTTGTTCAACAAAACCGATACAACTGAATTGGAAGCATGCCCTAATCTAGAATGCCAAACTTAAAACAGGTGCTTTAACTCCTACAATGGCTGCCATAGCAAGCGGCTTATTGAGATCTAAATTCTGCAACTTGAGAGGATAGAGTCCACCACTACTCCTGCCTTCCAGCAATGTCTGCCCCGTGTGATTGTCCTTAACAAAATAGTGAGTTCCAGTGAGTATAAAGAAGCAATGATTATCTAGACAGAATTGATTGATGGAAAGTAAATTTGCACAAGCTTGAGGACAATGAAGAACACGATCTAGTTTTAGTTTGGAAGTAGGAGTGTGAAAAATGGTAGAACCAGTGTTATGGATACTCAAACCTTGTCCATTACCAACAACAACAATCTCTTGACCAGTGTAAGGTTGATGGAGTGTCATCTGCTCAAGATTGGCCGTGATGTGCTGATTAGCTCCACTGTCAGCAAACCAAGTCTCTTCACCTTCTTGTGTGGCATTAGAGTGTGCAACCATTGTAGCTAGTTGAGCTAGAGGATGTCGGCCTTGATAAGCATAGTCCATGCGGTGGAAGCAGTCAAGAGCTCTATGATTAGACTTGCCACAGATTTGACAGGGTGATCTGGGCATGCTGAATGGCTACTACTGTTGCTGATTGGGTTTTGGAAACTAATAAGGCTGCTGGTTGGACTGTTTAGGAGGAGCTGGAGAGTGGTAAGGTGTTTGCAATGAGGGCTAGTTTGATTTTTCAGGATATTTGGGCTTGCGGTTAGTGAAGTTTTGGTGCTGGGAATTTTGGTTGGAGCGTGGAGGAAAGTTGTTTTGTTGGGAATTTTGATGCTGAGGTTTTCGGGCAAAGAAGGCAAAGTTATTGGTGTCAGGTGAAATGGTTTTGAGTTGGTGCTCAAGTAAGAGTTCATTGGATAGTAGTTCAGCTTGAAAATCTTCAAAAGAGATAGTTCTATCTCGGGAAGCAATAGAAAGAGATGTGATAAAAGGAAGGAAAGAAGAATTCAAACCAGAGACAATATAATTAATTAGATCATCATCATCAATGTGTTTCTTGGCTGCACCAAGTTCTACCACAATCTCGTTTGCATTATCTAGA
Source organism: Magnolia sinica (assembly GCF_029962835.1). Classification (NCBI taxonomy): domain Eukaryota; kingdom Viridiplantae; phylum Streptophyta; class Magnoliopsida; order Magnoliales; family Magnoliaceae; genus Magnolia; species Magnolia sinica. The sequence goes on along the minus strand of NC_080587.1, from coordinate 20,348,688 downwards.
TAGGTGGAGCAGTTTCTAGAGCCTTGAGATAGGGATTGAAGTCTTCTCTTCAAATGGCTAATCCGAGATTTGGACTGAGAGGCAAACTTGTTGGATAAAGTAGTCCAAGCAGCCTTTGCAGAAGTGATGCCATAAACCGAGGGTGCCACCTTATGAGAAAGAGTGGCATTAATCCAACCAAGAACAAACTGATCCTTTTTGTGCCATAAAAGAAAAGCAGGATTGAGATTAGAGGTCTGTCTTCCATGATCATCTGAGAGGAACTTATCTAGGCACGGTTCTGAACCATCCACGATGCCCATCAAATCATTACTTTTGAGTACATGAACAATTTGTGATAACCACATGAGATAATTCTCCTCATCAAGCTTAGCCAAAACAAGTTGACTAACGTTAGGAGCAACAAAAGCAACAACATGAGAATTTGAAGAAGAGGAAGCCATGAGGATAGGATGGGAGAAAATATATGGATCAGAAGTTAGTCAAGGGCTCTGATACCATGACAGAGATTGAATTGTTTGGAATTCTGGCTTCCTAACCAGATCCGAGAGGTATATTGCATATATATACACTTAGGATATTGTAGGTTACAAGAGATTTGAATTTACAAACAAAGAGGGAAATAACAACATAATAACAACCCTAACAAACATTTGATTTGAAATTTAAAATACAAAACCCTAACAAACATTTGATTTGAAATTTAAAATACAAAAAGAGAGGTTTGTTAAGGTTGTTGGGGAAGATCAAGGGATTTGACTGTCTTTATCAGTGATCTTGGTCAAAGTTATGGATGTTTTCTGCTTAACAGAGAACGTATTCAGGTCTCAAGATGCAATGGAGCAATGAATAAATAAGTGATCAATTGACTCCTCACTGTTATAGCATAGTAAACACACATTTGGTATTGTCATGCCTCGCCTTCGTAAATTGTTAGTAGGAGCCTTCCTTCTGTCCACTAGCCTGGTAAATGCCACCACCGAGGATGGAGCTCCATAATGCCATACGTGAGCTGTAAGACATATAGCTTGCTTAACATGCAACCCATCTAGTTTCTTGTAAAAGTACTTCACCGAGAATTTTCTAAATTTTTTGATGAGCCATACCAATGTATCTTCCCCCGAGGGCAATGGATGTTGACTTGACAACAGTTACAAAAGCCTCAATAACTCCATCTCTTCATCATCAAGATTTCTTCTACAAGGAAGAGCCTAGATGAATGCCTCACCTTAAAATGAGAAACACCTTTCTACCAAAATATTTGGCTCTATGGCAATACCCACTAATCGGGGAAATAAGATGCTCAAATTTTTTATTCCTAACCCAGACATCTTTCAAAAAGCAAATCTTCTTACCATTCCCAAGTAAGAATCTCACATTTTCCCAAACATTTTCTTTCATAAAATTCCTCAACTTCCATAATGAGGAGGCCCTACATAAAGATGATGTTTTTATCCACCCTTATTCAACACCATATTTTATTCCCAATACATGGTTTTGAATGTCAGTATCGGTCGGCCTAGTCAAAAAATGATACGATACGACGTTGTGTATCGGTATCAGCCTAAATCAGTAAGAATTTTTTTAAAGAAAAAATATTTAAAAAATAAAATAAAATAATAATAATAAATAAATATTAGGAAAAATGAGATATCCAAGAATCTATCATTCTTTGTATTTTGACCATTTATTAAATGGTGTATCGGACCATTATTTGATGAGAATACTGTTTGTCAATTTGACTTGTTGAAGTCAATTAAATTGGCCATAATTGAGCGCAAAACAAGCATGATTTGGTGAACTAGGGCCTATTACATTGAAATACAATAAAAAAGAATATGAAAATATAAAAAAAGAAAGTGAAGGTTTACCATTCTTTCTGATTTTTCCCATAATGGTCCACTTCATTTTGATTTGTCAAATCCCATTCAAATCATTTGTTTTGATCGCAAAATAGGTCTAAATCTAGCCTAAAATGAGTTTTTAACTTATTACATGGTTTAAATGAAGAAGAAGAAGAAGAAGAAGTGGAGGAGGAGGAGACATGAGTAAAATTTTGAAAAGAATAAAAAATAAAATTACGCTTTTATGGGCGTATTGGTGTCGATACGCCTTTTAACGGCCAACATGGGCTGATACAGGCTAATTATATACGAGTCCGGATTTTATTTTATTTTATTTTTTTTGTATCGGGCCGATATGACCTCATATCCCGTATCGTTTCGTGATGATACAGGTACAGTACGGTTGTATCGGCTGATATGGTACCAAGATTCATATGCATGACCCAATACCTCTCTTCACAAGTTACCTTCCCTCTACCCCGATACTCTAGACCTACTTTCCTAATAGTGCCATATCATTACCTCCAAATCTCACAAGCCGCACCCTCCTGAACCATTGGTTTACATGCTTCTTCCAATTTTAGCAAATGAAATTTGTGATTATCTACTGAATCTTGCCAAAGGAAGTTGTGCCTGATCTTTTTTAGCTTAGCCACGATGGATTTTTACCAGGCTGTGGTTTTCTTACCCTCCAACTGTTTCTAATATCATGGCCAACATGTTAGATGGACTAGATTTATTATGAGGTGAGAACATCTACATGGTCAGACCCACCTAATGGCTTGGATATTACCTCTGTTGGCCCTACTGGCACTTGTGGCATCGTTTACATGAGCTGCTTGTAAATGCATGTGGGCAATTGATTTGGATTCTATAAATTATTATCCTTCTGCTATGAATCTGTCTTTAATTTCTTAACTCACTAGCAAAATGGATGACCCCACTTATTGATCTTGGGCTTGTTGTAAAACAAAGTCCTTGGTTTTTTTATTCAGTAATTGTTGTGCTCATGTGGGTTTGAAATTCGTTGTGTATTATTTTGCTTATAGGCATTTTGCATGATAGCTATAGAGTTTACTTCTTGAGGACCAATCAGTGGCTCCATAGACCTTCGCAAAATGTGGTTGACCCTAGTTTCCGCCATACATGGGCATGTTATGACAATCATATCTAGTCAAGAGGGATCCCTACCATGGATGATTGATGGAAAATCAAACTGTATGATCCTAACCATCCAACCAACAGCCTGCAAATGGCCATTAAAGCTAAAAATGACTGACAATTCATATTCAATAGATGTTCCTCTGTTGATTTTGATTGAATATTTATGCTTATGCAGTCGGCACCCCTTTTGTCAAAGTTTTGTAGCCAATCAGTAAAATGTGAATCATGGTCAAAGGTATTCAATTCTCAGAGGATATCGAGCAGTTCTGGCTTTTATTTCAGTATACACCATCTGGTGTTTGAGGTTTTAACTTGGGACATTCGGGAAGTGTCATTCCTGTCCCTTGTACTTTCTTTCTTGCTGGCAAATTCCCATGACTTGCATAAAATACATTGCGGTTGTCCATGTGAGCCAAGGATTGGTAACCCACATTGCGTAGAACTGTGCATATCAACATTCAAGCACGTGCCCATGTGAAGTACATGGGAGAGATCTAAGCTTTCCATCTGGTGGACTACACTGTTTAATTAGATCTTCTGGCCTAAAAATCCAGCTTCACTCCTGATGCAGGGGAGAGCGTGGAAAGGGAAGATGAGGAAGATCACCGTCTTCCTCAAGTGATAAAACCCTTGAATCCATAAGGTATTTTCTTGAATCTACAAGAAAAAAAGAGATAAAAGCTCAAGTTTTATTTATTTATTTATTTATTTATTGAATAATGTCTGTTAATGTGTAATTTTTCAATTACACCATTAATAAAAATAAATAAATAAATAAAATTCGTAATTATAAAAAATAGCAAAATTCTAACCCTAATAAAAGTCTTAGTTCTAGCAAAACACTTCTAAAGCCTAATTTCTAAAAGTAAAAATTATAAATAAACTTCTTCTAGAAGAGTCCTAGAATAATTACAAATAATTTCAAAAATAAAAAATAAAAAATGATGGAAGTCACCTACAAAAATTGGAATTACTAAAAAAATTAATTTCTTCCCTTACGTTAAAGATTGATTGGTCGTGCATCCCGTAATGATACTCGGATCAACAGTTTTGGCCAATTTATGGTTCACCTTCTTTTGGTCCAACCATGCCAGGAATGTATCTGTGCCACGTCCTACATCAGACCCCTCCACTTGGAAAAAACTCATCCTCGAGTTACTCAAGAGACTTGGCACATGATACTCAAACAACTTTTGGCGCTGAGGTTTATCGGTCTTTTCCTTGTACTTTGCATTAGGCTCCTAAGCTGGCATAGTACATGTACTTATGCTCTCCTTGACTCAACCCTTATGGATTAATTCCTCCGCTTGCATCTCGCATTCTTTATGATAATTCATCCATTTTTTGTACATTCTGGCCCACCTAGGAGTGAAAACCTTTTTTTTTTTTAGTTAAAATACCTTATCAGTGTAGCCTACCTCTTGGAAAGCTTAGATCCCATTAACGGTTGCTGTACTGGCACATGATGGACCGCGCTCTACACCCATATGAGTTTTAGCAAATCCCCATATAGGCCTCTCCTCATCTTTTCTTGGGAGCAACATTATTTGAATTATTTTCCAGTTAATGGACATGAAGAGTTTGACTGGCATGGAGTAGTTGGAATTTCCAGCATTTCTTGGGTATTCATCCTAAGGGAAGGGGTTTCTGCATCAGTTACCTTCATCAGAATTCATGCTTTCAACCCATCATGTCTTTTTGGACCGGTGTTCTAAAATTAATGGAAACCATAATTGATGGAATGTCACTGTCTTGCTTTGTGGAAAGATTGTTCTTTGATTATTTATTTGCTTTTCCATGAATTTATGTTTGTAGAGACTGCATTTCTGTTATGTACAATGCCATGACACGTTTACTTGATTGATGTTATGTAGGAAGAAGTTGTTAGCAAGACCCAATCATTTGACAGATGAAAGCTGAAGCTGAAGTTGAAAAATGCTTAGCACAAAGTGACAAGTTCAAAGATGAGAAGGCAGAATTTGAATTTTCCCTCTATACGAAGGTGTGACTTGTGTCCTGCATTATCCAAAGATTATGCTTTGATTTCACTGATTCTTCTGTTTGAGCTCAGGATTGTTTTTTTTTTTTTCCTCTTCAATAATGATGATCCTAAACCGACTAAAAACAACGATGACGACGACAAAACTAATAATGTTTAGAAAAAAAAGGAAAAGATTGTGTGCTCAGTGTTGCACCATGAGCTGGCACACACATCCTCCACCATCAATAAAGGCAGCAAGATTTCTTAGGGCCCTTTTGAATGCACTTCCTCAAAAGGGTGTTTTGCGAAATTGTAGGTTTCAAGCCTGCTTTTTCGATCATTTAAGAGGGAAAAAAAAATCAGATTTGGTTTTGCTGAATCGGCATTTTAGCGCCTATTTTGTCTATCTCTTGAAGGGTGTATTTGTATATGCAGAATCTGTTCAGAAATGGAAATTATGTTCTACTGAAAATACATCTAGGCTGTTTGGATACATGGATTCCACAAAGTAATTATTACACATTCATGGTTATGATTTTCTGGCATAAGAAACTACGGTGTTGTTGTCCAATAAATATTAAGTTTCCACTTGCTATTCAAACCGGACACCTAAGAATGGAATTCATTTTTCAACAGTTTTGCATGGAAAAAATTTGTTTTTCTTTCCCCATATTTTTCCCTTGGATTCATCATATATCCAAACACGCTCTAGGGAGATTGACACCTCAAACTTATCACTGTCAAAGTCAAACGCAGAAGGCCTCTAAGGCTTGTGGGACCTAGGCACTAGTTAAGTATGTTCATGGTTCTTCAAAGTCAAGTAAAATGAGATATTAGTCCTTGGTGTAGTTATTGCTATCTGACACATTTGAATGGATTTTGAAAATCCTATTTCAGAACATAAAAGATACCATTTTGGGATACATATTGAATTCCTGCCCACCATCATTGGGCAGTGAGAGCTGTGAAGTTGGGTATTGTCCCTTTATTCTTAATCACATTTATCTTTAATTTGTAATTAGTTGTCTTTATATCCCACTATTGCTTTTATTCACATTGATCTTTTAGGCTGCCTTTGGATGCACAATAAATTTGAAATGCAAACGTTCAGTTTAAATGTTTCTTTATTATTATTATTATTATTATTATTATTCTTGTTTTGAGCGATTTAAATTTGGAGACAGATCCTCAATATGTATCTGGAGAAAGGGGAATTTCATGTGATTATCTCCACTTCAATAGACCAGTAAATGGCAATTCAATGAAATGGTGCATCCAAACGCAACCTTGAAATTTTGAGTGGCTAACCTTGAAATTTGATTAAAAAATAGATACAAAATTTTGAAGTCAATGCACTGAATCTGTCCACACTGTCCACAACTGACCATTGCTGACCAGCGGTTCGGGGTCGACCAGGTCCTGACAGGGTTGATCAGGTCACCCTGTCCAGCGGCCCATGGTCGATCGGGTCATGACGGAGTCGACCAGGTCACCCTTTCCAGTGGCCTGGTCGTTGTAGGGTGGGTCACCCTTGAGTATTGATAATTTCAAGGAGCTAAGGTCGTTGTCGGGTGGGTTGTTCCGAAATCATACCCGTCTCTTGACCCTAGCAATTTGGAGTTGCCCAAAGCTTGAGTCTCTGTCGGGGGAGCTTGGAAACCTTGCTGCTCTAGAGTCTCTGTCTGTTAATGACTGTGATGAGCTGGTATCATTGACGGAGGAGTTACAAAACCTCACCTCTCTCCGGAATCTATATATTTATGGGTGCAATGGCCTAAAGTCCTTGAGACTACAAGGCCTGAGCTCTCTTAAACATCTTACCATTCATTGTTGTAAAAGCCTAACGAGTTTGATGGGGGGCCTTCAACACCTCACTGCCTTACAATACTTGTATATTCAAAATTGTCCGGAGCTGGCTTCTTTACCAGAGGATATGCAACACCTAATGTCCCTTCGACAACTTACCATCAACTGGTGTGATAAGTTGACATGTTTGCCGGAAGGGCTAAAACATGCCACAACACTGCAATACCTAACAATCGGGGGTTTGAAAAGTCAAACGGCTCTGCCGGAGTGGATAGGAAACCTCTCCTCGCTTCAATATTTGCACATTGAAGATTGTGATAAATTGGGGTGTTTGCCATCCGGGTTGCAACTCCTAACAAATCTCGATGGTCTACGTATCAGAGATTGTCCCCAATTAGAGAAGCGATGCGAGAAGGAGAAAGGCGAGGATTGGCACTATGTAGCACACATCCCAGATATTGAGATTGGATATACCAAATCCGAATCCGAATCCGAATCCCCGAGAGGAGGCAAAGGGTGTGGTCGTCTGTTGGGGTTGAAGAGGAGATAGCATCAACGCTCTCCTTCCTTCCTTCCTTCCTTCATTCCTCTTCCCTCCCTTTGTAACTATCGCGCTTCTCACTCAAACCTATCCATCTTTGCTTTTTAATTTCCCATTTTTTACCACAAAAGCATGATTTTCTATTTTCCTTAACTATTATGTAGCAGAAAGTGCTTCTGGCGGCTAAAATGGCCCAACTACTTGCATCCTGTTTGGCTCGGTGTTCTAGTTTTAAACTGTGGTAAAAGCGTATTGATACGCAGAGGTGGCTGTTTGAAATATTCACGGAAGACGAATTTTATCTCCCTCCACCTTGTAGAAGCGAAAACTCTGTGGGCCCCACCATGATGTATGTGTTATATCTACGCCGTCCATTCATTATATCATATAATTTTAGGAAATGAACCCAAAAATGAGGCAAATCCAAAGCTCAAGTGGACCACACCAAAGGAAATAGTGGGTTCCATGGTGGTGTGATTACTCCCACCCACTGCTTCCTTTGTTGTGGTCCACTTGAGCTTTGGATCTACTCTATTTTTGGGTTCATGGACTAAAATGATATGAAAAAAATGAATGGATGGCATGGATATAACACATGCATCTAACTAGTGTATTTGACCTTATATATATGAGCCATAAATCTTTTTTAAACAAACAACCCAAAGGGTGGTGAGGTGATGTATTGGCTATGAACTACACATCGCTCAATAAAATCCAAATGACCTTGGGTGGTGTGAGTAACTCTTCACTAAAAATGCAAAATGAGAGCTTTTTAGGAACTCTGCAATAAAAATGTCTAAGTTATTATTTGGAGACTTATTATCATTTCAATTAATTGTAATTCAGGAGTGCAATGGAGATACACAGGGCATCAAGAACTGACAATGTACATATGTTATAGGACCTCCTAGATGTATGGTTTGCTTCATCATATCATGGAGTGAACAGGCAAGCTTATTTGCGATGCCTGCTAATATATCTCATTTAGTACTACATTGTCAATAGATTAATACTCAACTTGTCTTTTCTTTTTACTTTATTTTGAATTCTTTTTTTCTTTTTTTCTTTTTTCTGATATATTTCTTAGACGTATTCCAGTGCTTGTCGCATTCTCTTGTAAGAAACTTTGGTTTTGATCATCACAGCCTATTGAACAGTGTTGGGAGGATGATTGAGAATTGATCAACTACTAGCAGCAGTATCGCAACTTCTTGTACCATAACAATTTTCCTGCCAACATGCCACTTGTGTAGGAAATCAGTACTCTGAAAAAATATATGCCCCCCTTCTAAAAAATTAGGCTGATCATATCAATAGGTGGGTCAAACCTATCTGTTGAGTAAGGCTGTCATCTGTCCATTGATTCCAATGGTATGGCCCACCTGATGAGCAGACTGGCCTGATTTTTGTGCCAGGTGATCTTCATGGTGATGCCTACCATTTTTGTAGTACTGCTGTTATACGCAAGCAGTATGTACTATGCTGGTGGGATACAACAACATAAGGTGTCATACCTTGCCTGTAGGTGATCGGTTCTCGGGATGATTTCTTAAATTGTTATATGATCGTTTCTTAATACTGACAGAAGTTCGGGTTAGAGGCATGCTTAATGAGGATGGGAGAAACAACATCCAATTTGTCTTTCCAAGCTAATGGGGAAGGGATCCTCGAACAGAGCAAAGTTCTTAGCTATTAGAATAGTTGAGGAGATTTTCGTGAATTGATAGCAGACGGAGACTCTATAATGCTATCTCTTTGGCCTCTAGGAAGTGCAGTCCCACTTTGAAGATGAGCTCTATCTTGAATGAATTAAGGTTGTGCTCTTGCTTCTCAGAAATCTCATGTGTAGAATCCCAGTAGTTCTTTTAATTGTATTGTTGACTTTCTTGCAGAGGAGAATATTGGGGTTTGCTAATTTCAAATGGAAGCCCTGCCATCCAAATGCAGGCACATGTTCCACTCTTAGATCTTCTTCTCTAAAATCAGGCCACCAACATACAAGATGAATGGACGCATAGAAAAAGTTGTTTGAATGGCCAGTTTACTTTATACATTGTGACCCACATGAGTGAAACTACCAATTTTCGAGGTACAAATCATCTAAGGGTGTGTTGAAATTTTTCCAAAGTTCTCTTTAGAATTGTTTTTCAGTTCCATTTTGGTTTAATTATTGAAAAGAAAACAGCCCATCATACTTGTCCTCTGAGGGTCCTTTCTCATGTCTCGGTGGTAGACTCGCAAGAGTCTCAACATGAGGTCATGGATTTGAGTACCCATTGTGGTGAAATTCCATTGTGGTTTGAGTGTGTGGGTGTGGGTGGGGTGTGAGTGCGTGTGTAAAATAAAAATAAAAATATACTTGTCCTCTGGAATTGTCAATTGGTCTTATGTATTGTGACCTGATTGAATTGAATTCATTGTCTTCCTTTTTCATTCTTTTAGGAAATAGTGATTATTTACGAGAACAGTTATTTGAGATTTCATACTTTCTTTTGTAGGCAATCGGATTTTCATACTACTGGAATTGTGAATTGTGATTTTTCTTTTGCAGACCCAATCCAGTAGAATTTATTGCCTTCGTTGTTCTTGTTTTTGTGTTTGATAAAGCCCACCTCAGTCTTATTACATTTTCAATAATGGGAATTTATTCTTTATTTGTTATTCCTAACAATTGATGTTCAACATGTGATTTCAAAAAGAACAAAACCCATTCACTAACTTCTTTTATCAAATCAAGAATTGGATTTTGTTTCTTGCAACCTGATTTCATAAGAAGCATTCCCTTTGTTCTCGTTCTTTTACATTTTCAGTAATCTAGAACCCTCAATTTAAAGAGCATCTCTGCGATTATCCTGCTTTCATAAAGTGTGAATTAGGTAATATGTGCTCATGTGAGATGTCTGAGTAATAGAGAGTAATTATGTTACTAGAAAGAGTGTTGAGATGGGGAAGAACAAGATTAAGATAGAGAGATTGGAGATTGCGGGTGATAGGCAGAATACATTCCTCTAAATGATGAACGAAATCTTGAACAAAAGTTTGTGAATGGGTTTTTAGTAGTCATTGAAAAATATTCGAAGATTAGTCCCTGAAATGCATTTGTTCGATGAAATGCATTTACGAATACTGTAATCTTTTCAATTACTTGCAACAGGAGTGACAGAATTATGAAAGTTTGACAAAGATAGTATTTTGTTGACCATCAGGGGTATACATGTGTTGCTGTGTTTTGATATAGTCCTGTTGCTTCTTATATTCCCTTGCCTAATGTTGTGTTTGTGCATATCTCTTGATTGGCATTAGCTCCAGAAATCATTCAGAAGGCAGGATCACAAGATTGATGTGAAAACTTTTTCTGATGAAAAGTAGAGTTGAATTCAATCACTAACCTAAGAGGCATGCTACCTGCAGGCATGCATCTGCAGACACCCAATACAAGTGTCTCATGAAAAGTTGAAACACGTACTGATGATCCAAGCCGTAAATCACACTAGTCTCATGATGAATGTCTTCACCTAGGATCGTATATCTATTCATCAGGTGAACCACACTTGTATTGAGAAAATGGATAGTTAAAGGATGGACAACCAATGGTACAGGGTTGGCCCACCTATTCACCTTATTAGTGGACTGACCATATTTTAAACTAGGAAACTTTCACCAAGGGTTGGACCTGATGAATGGATTGGATCTCATACACGTAACGTATGCCATACTGACAGATGTGAGGGGCCTTCTGTTTGTACTCTGCAGAAGTATAGATACAGGAAGCATTCATCTTAACTGCATCAAATGAAAATTTTCTATACATTGTCTAATATTTTCAATTTTCTGTCTACTTTATTTATATACTATCTCCACTACAGCCAAAGAATTGGGTTATGTTCATAGGAATGTATCAACTTGTAACCGTAACATTCTCTAGAAGGTCAGTTAACAGTAATAGCATCACTGCCTTATGTGCAGGAATTGCAAAATCAGTTTCAGCTGTTGCAAGAAATGCTCACTGAAGTATAGATTGAGGTGTTGTTGTTATCTATAGCTGGAGTTTCTGCACTCTGTGTTTGTATTGCATGCATACATGCACACACATGTAGCCTAAATATTTGTGTGAACAGGAAGTGTTATATTTATTCACAGAATAATGGAAGTTCACAGAGTATTATATTTTTTCTTTTATTTATTTTGTCAGTTGTTGGACCATACCAGGAAATGTCAATAATGCGCTCCAAATCAGAGTAATGGAAGAATCTCTAATGAAATCTCTTGATTCACATCGAGAACACTAGGTAGTTCTATCTTTTTTGTTTTCAAGATCTATATGTCATAGCTGGCATTATAAGCAGAAGCTTTTTCCATATAATCTCTAACAGCTAAGGCATCCATGGAACTGAGAGAGATTATTTGGCTGAGATAAATTATAATGGACTTAGACCAATACGTTGTATTAAAAATTAAAAATAGCTGGAATAATATTGAACACATGGTTTGATAGTTGTACCCTAATCAGTTTTATGTTGCAACCCAGTTTTTTATGCAAAAATTATAGTTTCCAGATTTGCCTATAAAAATAATATCATTTTTTCAAAAGAAAAGTGCTTAGAAAAGGGTGGCGGATGCCTTTTGGAGAGCTGATCATTGAACCTTCTTTTCCAATCGACCATGTAAAGTCAACCCCAACATACCGGGAGAAAGGGTAAGATGATGATGGTGATAATATACTCGTGAGCCTTTGCATGTCCATCTTTTAGATTCTCTATACAAAATGGAGAACAATCTCTGTATACAAAGCTTTGTTTTTGGATTTTATAGTACCTCAAACAGTAATACTAGTGGAAATATTTCTGAAATGTTTGGCGATATCTACAGGGGCATCGTTGTCTATAGTTACCTAATCATGGCAATGTACGGAAGCTTAAGTGAAGATATCAACTGCTATCGACTTTCTGATGGCTCAATGGTACATGCATGGTTTTCTTAATGCATGTGATTAATCACTAGTTTTAGAGAAAAAAAAATTAATCCAAGTTACTGTTATGTTGCAGAGATGCCGCATACTTGGTGGAATTTTCAGATACAGGTTGAACCTCAAACTCCAATTCCCCATTGACAAACGGGTTACAATTTTGCTCCTTCCAACATATACCGTTCTATGAATGGATGTGACCAAACTTCCATTCAATACAACAGCTTGGATTAGAGAAGCTAGACCTGGTGCCTCTCATCCATGTTCAAGTCTATGAGGTAAAAGGGGGATACAAGTCGAAGTAAAGGTTGTCTTCTCTGCAATTGAGGGCCTATGACTCAGTTCATTCATGGATGAGGCCTACTTGACTGCACGGTCAAATGATCAAGACCACTACCCATCTGCTTGCCCCTACCGTTGTGGATGATTGTACAGAAGACACATTTATAGGAGAATCTGAGCTGCCTAATTAAGCTGCATGGTCAGATTATGAAGATCACACGTCTGCTCACATCTATCGCTTGTGGGTGATTGTACAAAAAACATGCAGATACAGAATCCTACCTGTCTGATTTTCTCTACTGAGTGTACTCTATTTGGCTGAATTTTTTCATCACCTGTTTTCTTGAAGGCTGTTACTCAGAAAAATAGAATTGTCCAATTGATGTGATATTTATACAGTTGCCTGTCAACCATAGGGCTTATAAGATTGACATACCAGATAATACACCCATGAGTTGTGCAGGCCCAGTCAACCAGTGGACCCGTAGACATAAGGGCAAGCTCCAAATTGAAAATGAGTCAATAGGTCTCTTGTTTGTCAAGGGTGGGCAATTTTGTCTTCAAAAGGGATTCTTCAAATTGAGCATAGATGTTCCTCATCGCTTGTGAGTTCATCAGCTAGCTAGGCTTCATAAATAGATTTTGGGTAGGAATGGTCACTTTACTAGCTGTTTGTAGCCCTATCCATGTGTTCAGTTAGAAAGCCAATGTATATAAAACGGATCTGCAGTTACTGTTATGCTTGTTACAAGTAATCAAACAGGTTTTGTATATGATATTTGTGTTAAGGAATTGATCAGCCATTGTATTTATTGTTTGGCTGTGGATATCTCAGTTTAACCTTTTGCTCATACTATAAAATTTCCTGAGTTCAGTTCAGTATTGATTCAATTCAGTGCACTGATTCTCTAAGGCTGTGTTTGGAACTTTGGATATGCAAGTGATTTGAATTGCAAACACAATCAATAAACGACATAATTGTAACTAAATTGCTGAGTTTAGGTCACTGTCAATTCAGTTTAGAACACTGATTCTACTGAGGCTGCGTTTAGATACACAACTGATAAACACTCATCCAATCAATAAATGACCTTTTTCTAAGTAATTGGCTGAGTTTCAGTTTGCTATCAATTCAATTCAGTACACTGATTCCCTAAGGATGCATTTGGAAAACTAAGTGGAATTGCAAATGCTCACCCAAGCATCTGAATTGTAACTACAGTTTGGTTGTTTCTACTTCACTGAGTAATTAATGCAATTGAATTAGTCGGCACTGCCAGATGCAGCATACTTTTGTAGACCACTGTTAGAAATAAAGAATCTTGTACAGAACGAAGGATAGAGGAAAAAGATAATGAGACAATCAGATCTATCGAGTTCAAGGCTTGACTTAAATAGTCAATATCTCAAGACAGATTTGCTGTCCTTTTTCTGGTAGTTCCAGCAAGGGCAAACGTAGGAAATCTGCAAATTGTCTTCAGGATACAATAAACTCTCAATTCGAATTTCAACAAGAAAATTTGCACATTTAAGTGTTGAACAAATCTCTAGATTTGACACCGATATGCCTTTAAGACTTTAAGAAAAAACTTAGAAAGAGGTCAGATCGAGAGTACTTGTACAAACGATGATATTATTTTAAGAATGAAGAGTATTTCTTCTGGATTATAATATTCAGGATTTATAGCAATTAAAGGGTCATGGAGTTTTTCTTGAAGACATGCTAATGCGTCTCTTCAAGAAATTCATACTCATTCACAGTAAATAATTATCTTTCATTAAAGGACATGACTCTTTGTACTATGATAGTTATTTTTGTATCCTTTCAGACAGAAATAGTTATCCCACAGTATAAAACTGTAGCCACATGTTCTAATAATCTTAACTGTTGCCACATAAGCGACACGTGGCATAGGTGCCACATGTACAACCATGTCACGGTCACTCTCAATCAACACTTAGGTTAAAACATTTCATGGTAGACCTTAGTTCAATTCTAGTTGCACCGTGGCTCAAAAATATTTGAACCATTGCCAAAAAGACTAAGGCTCCATGTGACGATGTGCACGTGTGAAGTGCTAAGTGTGCCTGATAAAGCGTCCAAGCTGCGTGCGTGAGCGTGGACAGTAAGAATCCTTGAGGAGATTAGAACTCTGGTTGCAGAAGCAAAATCCTTTTCCCTTACCATCTGACTACACACTCTGTTTATTAAAAGTTTTAATTATCAATATATTTATTTACTTATTAAAATAAACTTTTATTTTAGAAATTTATTTTTTTTATTTTGAAAAACACAACAATCCCCCACAATTTTTAAAATAAAACCAGATTTTAGAACGAATGTCATATCAATATAAATAGATGCATAAGTAAATGTATTTTTTGAATTTGAACATTTACTTTAATGTATAGAGTATCAAACCTTATATAACTATTCATATGTAACTGGAGATCTAAAAGTTCGTACATTTCTAGCCTAGTGCGTATCCTGATTTCATAAGCATTCTAAAGATGATCCCAATCTCACCGTCCTTGAGGAGATTTGAGCCCTGGTTGCATAAGTAAATACCCCTTCTCTTATCATCTGACTACACATTCTGTTTATAAAAAGTTTTAATTATCAATATATTTATTTACTTACTAAAATAAATTTTTATTTTTGAAGGTTATTTAAAAAAAAAAAAAAAAAAACACAATAACCACTAGATTCACAAGTTGAGATTTCTTTTTTACAGCAACAAGTTTTCTTTTTTTTTCCTTTTTTTTTTTTTCTCTCTCTGTTTTTTTTTTTTTTGCTCTCTTGTCTAACCGATAACCTGGTGTTGAAATTAGTAAGGACCCCAACCAATTGTATTGTGTTGAATTGCAATTCAATATGATTCAACCAATCCCAAGTGCCAGACGATTTTCATTTTTCACTGATGTTTATTATCTTTATTATTCTCACTGTCAGAATCGTCATGCCAGCGCCTGCGCCAAGAACCGAGCGGAGTCCAATTAATAATACACCCCAAAGGGGTTGATGGGCCTCTAGGGCCAAACCTGGCCTGGTTAGTTGCTGGTCGAACTTTCAGGTCCAAGTCCATCCACAGCAATGATAATCAAGACCAAGCCTGTATATGGTTGGACCAGGCCCAAAAGCCCAGACAGGCTGGTCTGACCCGTTTATGGCACTATTGGGTCTCAATTAGAGAAATCAGCTGAAGTTTGGGTGACCTCCCACCCCTAGTCAAGGTTGTTGCAGCTAGCCTGGACCAGGGGCTGGACCCATAGTTACATCCTACGGCTGCAGGTTATCCAGCATATGGTCTTTTCATCCACCGGTGAGGTTTTGCCGACTACACCGAGTTTTGGAAGTTCATATCACTGTGGAACGTCATGTTTACATAATTTGAGGTTTGCTAAGGGGGCACTCTCTCCTTCCGTCTCACTATGTGATGATTTAGACGTTCATCTAGAAGTTCACTCAGAAGATGATCCACACAGAAAATCTTACTTGTATAAAAGCGACTTGAAACAATGGTACATATGTTATGGGACCTGGAAGATGTCATATCAATGAGATTTCTCTCATGTGGGCCATATGTTATAGGACCTTCTAGATGTACGGTTTGGATCATCATATCATGGAGTGAACAGGCAAGCTAATTTGGCGATCCTTGCTAATATATCTCATCTAGTACTATACTGTCAATAGATTAATACTCAACTTCTCTATTCTCTTTACTTTATTTAGAACACAAATTTTTATTTTTTTTTTGCCTGATATATTTCTTAGACATATTCCAGTGCTTGTCACATTCTCTTGTAAGAAACTTTGGTTTTGATCATCACAGCCGCAGTATCACAACTTCTTGTACCATAACAGTTTTCCTGCCAACATGCCACTTGTGTAGGAAATCAGTACTATGAAAAAATATATGCCCCATTTCTAAAAAATTAGGCTGATCATATCAATAGGTTGGTCAAACCTGTACGGTTTTTTTTTTTTTTTGGTTAGCTTGTTAGTACACCCCCACTGTCAGTTCACACTTCACTATTAGCCACCCCCACTAGGGAATCGATACCAAGACCTCTATCGACTGTCCATTGATTCCAATGGTATGGCCCACCTAATGAGCGGACTAGCCTGATTTTTGTGCCAGGTGATCTTCATGGTGATGCCCACCATTTTTATAGTACTGCTGTTATACACAAGCAGTATGTACTCCGCTGGCCGGATACGGTACCATAAGTTGTCGTACCTTGCCTGTAGGTGATCGGTTCTCGGGATGATTTATTAGATTGTTATATGGTCGTTTCTTAATACTGACAGAAGTTCGGGATTAGAGGCATGCTTAAGGATGGCAGACACAACATCAAATTTGTCTTTACAAGCTATCGGGGAAGGGATCCTCGAACAGAGCGGCTATTACAATTGATGAGGAGATTTTCGTGAATTGATAGCAGACGGAGACTCTATAATGCTATCTATTAGGCCTCTAGGAAGTGCATTCCCGCTTTGAAGCCGAGCCCTATCTTGAATGAATTGAGGTTGTTCTTTTGCTTCTTAGAAATCCCATGTGTAGATTCCCAGTAGTTCTCTTATTTGTATTGTTGACTTTCTTGCAAAGGAAAATAATGAGGTTTGGTAATTTCACTCAGAAACCCTGCCATCCACATGCAGGCACTTGTTCCACTCTTAGATCTCCTGTTCTAAAATCAAGCCACAAACATACAAGATGACCGGATGAGTAGAAAAAGTTGTTTGAATAGCCAATTTACTTTATAAATTGTGACCCACATGAGTGAAACTATCAATTTTCGAGGTACAAATCATCTAAGGGTGTCTTGGAATTTTTCCAAAGTTCTCTTTAGAATTGTTTTTCAGTTCCATTTAGGATGAATTATTGAAAAGAAAACAGCCCATCATACGTGTCCTCTGAGGGTCCTTGCTCATGTCTCAGTGGTAGACTCACAAGAGTCTCAACATGAGGTCATGGGTTTGAGTACCCATTGTGGTGAAATTCTAGTGTGTGGTGTGAGTGTGTAGGTGTGTGTGGGGGTGTGAGTGCGTATGTAAAAAAAAATACTTGTCCTCTGGAATTGTCAATTGGTCTTATGTATTGTGACCTGATTAAATTGAATTCATTGTCTTCCTTTTTCATTCTTTTAGGAAATAGTGATTACTTACGAGAACAATTATTTGGGATTTCATACTTTCCTTTGTAGGCAAAATCGGTTACAGCTGCTGCAAGAAATGCTCACTGATGTGAAGTATAGATTGACGTGCTGTTGTTATCTATACCTGGAGCTTTTAAGAGTTAAAAGCCATTGCACTCTATGTTTGTATTGCATGCATACACACACATGTAGCTTAAATATTTGTGCGACCATGAAGTGTTTTTACCATCCCTTATCGACTTGGCATGAGAATAGAATAATAGAAATTCACAGCGTTTTTTTCTTTTTCTTTTTTGTTTATTTATTTTGTCAGTTGTTGGACCGTACAAAGAAATGTCAATAATGCACTCCAAATCAGAGTAATGGAAGAATCTCTAATGAAATCTCTTGATTCACATCGAGAACACTAGGTGATTCTAACTTCTTTATTTTCAAGATCTATATGCCATAGCTGACATTATAAGCAGAAGCGTTTTCCATATTATCTCTAACAGCTAAGGCATCCAAGGAACTGAGAGAGATTACTTAGCTGAGATAAATTATAATGGACCTAGACCAATATGTTGTATTAAAAATTAAAAATAGATGGAATACTATTGAACACATGGTTTGATAGTTGTACTCTAACTTACAGGCATTTTTACGTCATAAAAATCAACTAAATTTGAAGAGGACAGATCACCTACAATCAGTTGTATGCTGCAACCCAACTTTTTATGCAAAAATTTTAGTTTCCAGATTTGCCTATAAAAATAATATCATCTTTTCAAAAGCAAAGTGCTTAGAAAAGTGTGGCGGATGCCTTTTGGGGAGCTGATCATGGACCCTTCTTTGTCAATCAACAATTTAAAGCCAACCCCAACTTACTGGGAGAAAGGCTAAGATGATGATGGTGATAATATATTTGTGAGCCTTTGCATGTCCATCTTTTAGATTATTTATACAAAATGGAGAACAATCTCTGTACACAAAGCTATGTATCATTCCTTCCCATTGAGGCTATAGGATCTATGGGTTTGGATTTTATAGTACCTCAAACAGTAATATTAGTGGAAATATTTCTGCAAATGTTTGGTGATGTCTACAGGGGCATCATTGTCTACAGTTACCTAATCAGGGCAACATTCGGAAGCTTATGTGAAGATATCAACTGATATCGACTTTCTGATGGCTCAATGGTATGGGCATGGTTTTCTTAATGCATGTGGATAATAACTAGTTTTAGAGAAAAAAATTTTAATCCAAGTTACTGCTATGTTGCAGAGATGCTGCAAACTTGGTGGAATTTTCAAATACAGGTCGAACCTCAAACTCCAATTCCCCACTGACTAACGGGATACAATTTTGATACTTCCAACAAATACTGTTCTATGAACGGATCTGACCAAACTTCCATTCAATACAACAGCTTGGATTAGAGAATCTAGACCTGGTGTCTCTCATCCATGTTCAAGTCTCTGAGGGAAAAGGAGGATACAAGTCAAAGTAAAGGTTGTCTTCTCTGCAATTGAAGGCCTATGACTGTGTTCATTCATGGATGGGGCCCACTTGACTGCATGGTCAAATAATCAATATCAGCACCCATCAGCTTGCCCCTACTGTTGTGGATGATTGTACAGAAGACACTGATGGGAGAATCTGAGCTGCCTAATTAAGCTGCATAGTCAGATAATGAAGACCACCTCTGCTCAAATCTATCGCATGTGGGTGATTGTACAAAAAACATGCGGATAGGAGAATCCTACCTGTCTGATTTTCTGTACTGAGTGTAGTCTATTGGCTGAATGTTTTCATCACCTGTTTGCTTGAAGGCTGTTACTGAGAAAGATAGGATTGTCCGATTGATGCGATATTTATACAGTTGCCTGTCAACCATAGGGCTTATAAGATTAACATACCAGATAATACACCCATGAGTCGTGCAGGCCTAGTCAAGCAGTGGATCCTTAGACATAAGGGCAAGCTCCAAATTGAAAATGAGTCAATAGGTCTCTTGTTTGTCAAGGGTGGGCAATTTTGTCTTCAAAAGGGATTCTTCAAATTGAGCATAGATGTTCCTCATCGCTTGTGAGTTCATCAGCTGCTAGGCTTCATAAATAGCTTTTGGGAAGGAATGATCACTTTACTAGCTGTTTGTTGCTTTATCCATGTATTCAGTTAGAAAGCCAATGTATGTAAAATAGATCTGCAGTCTAACTGTTATGCTTATTACAAGTAATCAAACAGGTTTTATGTGTGATATTTATGTTAAGGAATTGATCAGCCATTGTATTTATTGTTTGGCTGTGGATATCTCTGTTTAACCATTTGCTCATACTATGAAATTTGCTGAGTTCAGTTCAGTGTTGATTCAATTCATTGCACTGATTCTCTAAGGCTGTGTTTGGAACTTTGGATATGCAAGTGATTTGAATTGCAAACACAATCAATAACCGACAGAATTGTAACTAAATTTCTGAGTTTAGTTCACTATCAATTTAGTTCAGAACACTGATTCTTCTGAGACTGCATTTAGATACACAACTGATAAACACTCATCCAATCAATAAACACGACCTTTTTCCAAGTAATTGGCTTGGTTCAGTTTGCTCTCAATTCAATTCAGCACACTGATTCCCTAAGGATGCATTTGGAACTTCCTATATGCAACTAAGTGGAATTGCAAACGTTCACCCAAGCTTCTGAATTGTAACTACAGTTTGGTTGTTTCCACTTCACCGAGTAATTAATGCAATTGAATTAGTCGGCACCGCCAGATGCACAATCTTGGGGGTTTTCTTAGTTGGATGTGGGCCTTTGCAGTATTTTTTTCCCCCTCCATCACCACCTACTGAGAGGCCACAGATCAAATGGTTAGGAATTGATGTTGCCCTGTTGAGGAAATTTTTAAGGTATGATCCATCCACAATGGGACCCATAAACAAATTATCCAGATCACTGAACCATATTGTGCATATCCTCTGCTCATGGTTCATATATTGTATCTTCCCATACTTGCTTTTCTACAACTAGAGGTAGTCATCAGCAAAATCTGCATCAATTGATGAAAACACTGATGTAGATAAAATTACTGACAATGAATTTACCTGGGCATTCTGTCTGTTGGGCCCCACTGCATGCCCTGATGGTACCCAAGACAAATTGAATTCAGCATCCAAATCTGGTTCCTTACCAGGTTGAAGATACGCCGGCACACCCTCAGACTCCGTCTCTGTTCCAATGTCCGCTTCCAAAGCATCAAGCTCTTTGTGGTGTTAAAAGAGGAGAACCGGAACAAAAGAAAGAGAAATCAGCATTGCAGATTTCATAGGCATTTGATCACAAACACCAGGAATGAAAAAGAAAATTCCACACAATACAAGCTGGCCGAAGAGAGTACTATCCTAAATTACTGTATCTCAAAAGTACCACCCAAAGTCCTCCCTCGTTAATGTCATTAAGTACACAAGATTCTTCTGAACGACTCTTGGATTTTGTTGCTCACATCCATCAGATTCATCATCTCATCTTGCATATTCGACATATCCAATCCATCAAAGTGATTCTTTTTAAAACATCGTGATTAAAACACCATATGCCCATTTTTCAATAGGTTGAGACCAAAAGGAAAAAGGACTTGATCGTTTTAGAATCTTAACTGTGAAAGAGACCCTAAATTGCATTTGGCCCAGGCCAGGAGAAAAATAATTCATTATTCTGGGAATTCCACTCTCAATAGAATTTCCGAAAATCATGAAACAATGCTCATGTGATATGGAAGGCCTCTTTCTTTCCAATACAACAAAAAAGAGCCCAAGTACACTGTTTTTATTTATTATTATTATTATTATTATTATTATTATTATTATTATTATTATTATTATTATTGCGAAATACTTCTAAGAGTAGAAATTACAAAATTACAAATTAGGATGTCTGCTCCTGAAATGGCCTTAAGCCAAAAGCAGCATAAGAACTATGTAACTTGGACATTGATGTGTCAATCCATGTGCCAGAGATGGTCCTTCTAAAAGTCATAACTGACAAAGGACACACAAATATTTTAAATAATAAAATAAATTATTACATTTTAATAGTATATTGTAAAATTTTAAAATATACTAGTACTTTTTAATAGTATATTGTGTAATTAGCAAATAGATCTTTAAAATTAGCCATATCCAAGAACATCATTCACGCAGATACAAACAGCATTGAAATGCACAATTTGAAGTGACTTGTCCTTGTTACAAGGCTTTAAAACTAACAAGCATGGAAACCGAGAAAAGAGTAAGGCGGGATCATGCATCTATGTCCTGAATTTTCACAGTTTTAACCATTTCTTTTGACTCCTTGTTTGCAGATTTCACAGCTGACATCAGAAAAGCCAATGCAGCAGTTGGTTCAGTACAGAGTCAGCGAAAATCCTATTAAAATATGCGCATTATTTCACTGAGAGTAGTAAGCCTACTATCTCTCAACATTTAAAGATAAGGCAGGAATCTAGCAGCATTTTCAAAATCTGAACTGTCATAAGTCAGTTTTAGAATACATGTCAAGATTCCCACCTACCATTTGTAGGTGGTGGGAGATACTCTCAGTGAATGCTTGGCACACAATCACATCACCAACTCTACTTCTACTTCTTCTTCTTCTTCTTCTTCTTCTTCTTTTCTTTTTTGAAAGGCAACACTGCCAGGGATTGAACCCTGGGCCACTCACACACACTACACGCAATCATATCACCATCTTTTACCAGGAGAAGCTTTACAACATACCGTCTGTTGAGCATCTTTAATTCCCTTGGACGCAACGTAGCCCGATCATGGTTAAATGGCACGCTGTCCCTCGTACCTGACCAAAAGGTGCATGATTGTTAGATGAAAGACAATAGAAAATTTTAGCTTATGAGCATATATAGAAAAACATAATGGTATTCAGGAATGTATTAGCTGGTAGAATGGCTTACAGCAGATCAGTTAACAAGCAGGGCACCTATACTTCATGGTTCCCAAGATTTTCTGATACAGTTCTCATGGACTGGTACAGAACGCCCTTTCTTCAACCCAATCTGATACTTTTCCACCTAAATTAACCTATTAGTCACTTTTTCCACCATTTTGTAATCTCATTTCTACGAACCCTAAATGCTTCTAACATCTCGAAACTGCCACTGACCTTTTGCTTGATCCTAAAAATACCCCTTCCCTACTTCATGTGTCTTTCTGAAATTCAAGGATAAATGTTACCAAGAATGAGTACTTCATGGAAGTTCCATGAAGTGTCGGACCCCACCATTCATGGGAAATTTGGATCATCATTGGGACCATTGACCTACTAGGCCATAGCCCAAATCATGGTTGATTGAATGATCCTAACCATTCGATATTTGCAAGTTTGAACCATTAAATTTGGATTGCTGCTCATTCTTAGCTCATCTTCATGTCAATATCCATTTGCAGCCCACTAAGCAGGTATGGCTCATCCACAACTGAAGAACTAGGACAATGGTTGTTCTTAAAATACACACGCTGCAAGTGGGCTGCATGTGCCAGCATGGAAAATGCACCTGAGATCCAACCCTTCAACTGGCAGGTCCCACTGCACGTGCCTCAGCCAAAGATCAGGTGACTCCATGTAATTCTTTTGTTTATTTTTGAAAGGCCCACTCCATCTATTTTTTTTACCACACATACAGAAGTTCATTTAAGTGGGCGACCGGGATTGTCAAACTGATGCAATTTTGTGTGGTATAGCCATCCATTGTAGTGTGTAGGTTCCATTTGTAAAGCAGAAAGTTTTGATAAAGAAAGACATGTTCATTGCAACAAACCCAAACATACACTACATATTTTCAGAAGGCAGAGAGCATTTTCAAATACACTACACATTTTCAAAAGGCAAAGACTGGTGATAGTTCGCCTCCATTTTCAAAACGGTGTGGCTCATCCATTATACAAGTGACATTCTTCTCCTTCCCCTTCTCCTTCTTCTCCTTCTTGAGGGATCGCAATTTTATCACAACTTGTAAAAGCTTTAAGAACCTAGCTCAACCGATCGCCATCCTCTTCGCCTTTAAAAAAAACAT
Source organism: Magnolia sinica (assembly GCF_029962835.1). NCBI lineage: Eukaryota > Viridiplantae > Streptophyta > Magnoliopsida > Magnoliales > Magnoliaceae > Magnolia > Magnolia sinica. The sequence goes on along the minus strand of NC_080587.1, from coordinate 20,324,874 downwards.
TAACTGGCGAGCTTACTTTGCTACGGAATATTTTGTGGTTGCATTCAGACCATATTGTCCAGACCATGGTAGTAAGGAAAGTGTTCACAGCACCTTTTCTTGGACAAAAAAATACCCATGCCAAACACGGATCAGGTCTATCGAACGGGCCATTGCACATCAAACTCTAAACAAACCAAAGCATCTCCCCCACAGCTCGTCCAAAATCATAGTGAATAAATAAGTGGTTCACTGACTCCTCATTTCTTAGTAACAGAACGCACAAGTTAGGATGATCATCTATCTGCTTCTAAGATGATCCCTTGTAAGCACTTTGCCTTTCCCAACTAACCAGCTGAGCATGACCACCCTAGTTGGAGCCTTATACTTCCATAGCATCATAGTCTTGGCTAGAGCTGCAACTTGGGTTCGGGTCAACCCAAACCCGAGTTTGGGTTTGGTTTGGTTTCGTTCAGGTTTTCAAGGTCCTTAGGTTGGTAATTGCCATTCCAATTTGAATTCGAGTTGGATTCATGTTGCACAAATTCGGGTCAGGTTGGATCTGGTTCGGAAAAATCGCATGTACTCGGGTCGGGGTTGGGTCTAGGTCAGTTTGGGTTGAGTATAGAGGACTTTAGGTTGGGAACCTTGTGCTGCAATTCAGGTTGGGCCCTCTTGAGATCGAGTTGGGCTTGGGGTGACACTCAACCCGACCAAACCCACCCAAGTTGCACACCTAGGTGAGGCCCTTCCATATCTCCCTCCGTCACAAATCATCGGTGAGTAAAATGATTTAAAAGAAAAAAAAAATAAAATCCTGACCACTCACTTTCTCTAGACCCACCGATCATTTTCTTCTAAAGAAGGCTCTAAGCCACCATGAGCCTAACAAATTGTTTGATCTCATCTTCATTAAGATTTGTCCGAAGACCTGGTGTCTGCACCGCTGCAATCCCTTGATAGTGAATAGCATTTTGTAATCAGCACCCCTTTTTCTAGAAAACCAAATAAAGCCAAGGGTGAGTGGAAACGAAAAAAAAAAGAAAAAAAGAAGAAGAAGAAGAAGAAGATCCCTAAGACGAAGATTTGGTGTCCATGCTACTCAATCCACAATAATGACCAGCATTGTGGAACCAACACCCTTTTTCTGATACCAGTCCACCGGATTAAGATGAGGATAGGTCAAAAGTAGGGTATTGTCCTTCCACTAGACATAATTAAGATCATTCTATCATTGTGATTTCAGTCTATGCATTATCAACAATGGGATACACAATATGGATAGTTTGGTGCTTGTATGCCAGGTATAGGGTGGATGAGTCACCACCCATTTGATATCGCTGATAACCATCAGTGCAGTGTTCGAAATATCGGTATCACATTACGTATCACATCCTTGAGATATAGATAGTATCAGTTATCATATGGGATATATTGTTTGTATCGGGTGATTTATCACACTTTAAGAAACATGGAGAAACATTGGAAAAATAGTTGAATTTTTCAATGAAACTTCAGGGATTGTTAAAAAACAAGGACCTTAATACACGATTTTAAATCATAACGTCTCAAAAAAAAAAAAAAAGTGCACATTATAGGTTTCCCTTGTATAGAGTCCTAAGCTATGTGTTATTTGACTAAACTAATGCAACTATATTCAAATTGAATGTATAACATTTAGAGTGTATGTGATAAATCATTTCATCAAACACTCTAAATACTCCGAAATTAGTTTCAATTGACAACTAGTTGAAGGGAAATTTGAAAGAAAAATAATATTTTAATAATTTTTTTATTAAAATTGATTTTTATTTTCCAAAAATTGACAAGAACTTAACAAATTAGTAGATCAACCCTCATACATGCTTGATTTCGTGTTTGGAGTGCAACATTGCAACCGATTTGGGAGAAATTGGGGAAATTTCAAAAAAATTTCCAATTTTCCCCAAATCGGACCACCTGCACTCAAAATTTGAAATTAGAGTATATGTGATGATCATTTCATCAGATACTCCTAAATACTTTGAAATTAGTCTCAATTGATTGCTAGTTGAAGGAAATTTTCAAAAAAAAAAAAAAAAAACAATATGGAGAAGGCTTTCTTTTCAATTCACATTAATGGTCTACCTTATGGTTTCTTCTCAAGCTTTAGGGGCTTGAGACAAGGGAACCCTTTATCTTTGTTAATGTCTGTGGATATGGGCAACACAACTCAAGGTGTTCCATAACAGTAACGGTGGCTGTAACGGCCACCACTGTGCTTCAAAGAAATATTTGGTTTTTAGGTTCATCCGAACAACAACTAAATGGCAAGTATTGAGGTTAACAACTCTAGCCTTAATTGTTTAGTTGAAAGGATGGAATGTAAAGTTCGAGGTTTCCCAATTTCTTATTTGGGCCTAGGATCAAGAGTATCCTCAAAATCAATTTCGGACCCGATTATCAAGAGAATTGAGAAAAGACTCACCTCTTGGAAGAGGGGTTGTCATTCACAGGGAAGAAAGAAAACCCTGGTCACAACTCTAGCCAACTTGCTAGTGTACTTCCTATCTCTATTCAAGATTCCAACAGTGGTAGCATCTAGAATAGAAAAATCCAGAAGCGGTTTCTGTGGGGCAGCTCGGGGATCTAAAAAAAGTCACTTAGTAAAATGGGAGGAAGTTAAGAAGACAAAGGAGGTTAGAGGGTTAGACGCATCCGTTTTCTTGTAAACTTATCAAGATATTTTTTGAGGATTGGATAGAGCAATCATGAGAGAGAGAGAGAGAGAGAGACTCCCATGATATGAGTTACCACCCCTTGATCACTTATACTACCCCAAACATCTGACTACAGTTTCCAACTGAAATGGAAGAGAGAGAGAGAGAGAGAGAGAGAGAGAGAGAGAGAGAGAGAGAGAGAGAGAAGGAGATTTGGAGTTGTTTGGAGGGGAGGTAATGTAGGGGCATTTTCACACCAGGCTCGAGTGGGGTTGCCTGTGGGATGCAAGGGCACACTCGGGGTGGGCGGCCCGTGTGAGGCGGGTGGCTCGAGTGAGGCAGTACCCATGTGATTTGGGGCCCACGAAGGGGGTTCAACCGAGGTCCTAACCCATGAGATGTGGGGCCTGGGCTATGAGATAAAGGGATTAATTCGTCATGCTCTATTAGTTCAAGCTTTTAGAGCAAGTGGTTAATTGTCCTGCATCACGATGCCCTGTGGTTTTCCTGGAGGAGTTCTCAACATTATATATCAAAGGATTCCCGGAAGGTTGGCTACTAATAAACTTCTCAAGGGTATTTGGGAAAATAAGTCCCAACATTCGGATATTGTTAGTGGTGATAGATTAACAATCTTTAGCAATTTATTCCAAAACACAAAAGATAACGTTCCAGAATATAAAAGATACCATTTTGGAATACATGTTGAATTCCTGCCAACCATCTCTGAGCAATAGGAGCTATGAAGTTGGGCCATGCAAGGTGTTCCGTAACGGTAACAATGGCTATAGCGGCCACCACCATTACCTTCAATATGGGGCATAACGGCTGCTACAGCCCTGTAACAGCCATTACAGTCTCTCTATTTTATTTTTTCATTTATTGAAAAAACCCTCAAAAAACGTGTATCTACCCCGTAATGTTGATTAAAAAGTATGAAAAACATGTATATGTCCTGTGATAGACCATTATGAGGCTATTATGGCCTTTTATAGTATATGTAACGTCTCGTTAACGGCAATTACAGGTCATTTTTTTCCATAATGGTTGTTACGGCCTTTACGACCACGTAACGTGTAATGGTTGTCACCGTTACCTTTACGTAACGGCCTTTAAGGCACACCATGGGGCCACATCCCTTTATTCTTTATCAAATTTATCATTGATTCATAATTGGTTGTCTTTATAGCCCACTGTTGCTTTAATTCTCATTGATCTTTTAGCCTATGTTTGATGTACAATCAAATTGAATTACAAATGGTAAATTTAAATGTTTCGTACTATACGGAATTTTAAAAAATTACCTTGAAAATTTGGAGACAGATCCTCAAAATGAATGTGAAGAAAGGGAATTACAGTGCAATTATCCTCAATGGACTAGTAAATCGCAAGTTAATTAAAGGGTCGTTTGATGCCTGTAAACGGTTTAAGTTGTAAATGCAGAGCCTGTAAATGAAATCTGAATATTTTGCCTTAAAGTGAGATGGGCTTAAATGCTGTAAATCATTTACAGCCTATAATGTAAATGATTAGCAGGCAAAAAAGGCCATCCAAACGTAGAATGTAAATGATTTACCTGTAAATCACTCGCAACTTGGCCCTTTTACAGGCATCCAAACGACCCCTAAATGGTGCATCCTTACACATCCTTAAAATGTTGAGTGGGTAACCCTTACCATGTTTATGTTTGTCCTCTTTTTTATTCTTTTCTTTTCTTCTTCTTCCCCTTCTAGTTTCTAGTTTGCTGGGGTCTTGAATTCCAAGAAAGCCAAACTGCAAAAGCTCCAAGTTAAAACTTTCAAAACTCGAAACTAGTGGGAAATCGCTGCAAGCAGAGGATAAGTCCACTAAGAAAGCGATGATGTGGAAAGCAAGAACAACCCACAATAAAAAAATAAAATAATAAAAAGAATAAAAAAACCCATCTTCCCAGCACTTCAAAGAACACTAGAATGATGACGTAGAAGGATCAAAAGACAAAAACATGCGCAAAATCAGACACTCTAAAGGGATTGGAAAAGGATTGTTGAATCCGACCATCGAATCGAATTTTTCACCAATGGGAAGATCCTAACCAACTGACCAGAAGCAAAAGAAGAATTATCTGAGGGGTCGTTTGGAATCCTTGAGTTCTTTCAGTTGTGTTTGACAACCTGGATTTTCAATACGCGGAATCCGGAAACAGTTTTTGGATGATGATAGGGAAGCATGTGTGGAGAGGAGATGCTGCCGCTCTCCTTAACTAAACAATCAAAAGAAAAACATACGACAATGCTCAGGTTTTGCAAGCTAGCATTCATAGAGGAATTGAAAAGTGAGCTTTACCTCCGATTTGAAATCCAGTAGGATTTGAAATCCCCAAATGACATAGACCTTTGATCAAATGGCCATGAAAACAAAATATACTGAAATGGAAGGCTGATATTGCACGATCGTTGGCCATTACTCGTCGTTTGTTCGTGGATCTATGGAATATTCTTCACACTGATCAAAGGGCTATCTTATCAAAGAGACTTTTGGCGCCCCGCATCAGGAAACGGATTGGCTACTCCCCCTGACACCAACCCCGTGGCTGGTGGTCGGTGCTCTATGGGCCCCACCATGATGTAGGTATTTCATCCATTCCGTTCATCCATTTTTAAAGATCATTTTAGGTTTGGGTCCAAAAATGAGAGGTATATAAATATCAGGTTGACCCCACCACAGGAAAACAATAGTGATTGGATATCCATCATTTAAATCCTCTTAAAGGCCCACTATACTGTTTATTTGACATCCAATCTGTTTATTAGGTCATAAAGACCCAGATGAAGGGAAAAAACAAAGATCAACTTGATTCAATACTTTTATGGCCCCCAAAAATTTTTTAATGGTCAATGTTCATTCAACACTGTTTCCTGTAATGTGGTCTACTTGAGATGGGATATACTTCATTTTTTCTTTTAATACCATTAAATGATCTAGAAAAATATATGGACGGAATGGATGACACACATACATCATGGTGGGGCCCACAGAGCACTGACCACCAGCCATTGGCCGGTGGCGGGGGAGTAGCCAATCGGTTTCCGATGGTTGGTGCTCTGTGGGCCCCACCATGATGTATGTGTTTCATCCATTCCGTCCATCTATTTTTATAGATCATTTTATGTTATGAGACCAAAAATGAGATATATCCCAATCTAAAATGGACCATATTATAGGAAACAGTGTTGAATGAAAATCGACCATTAAAAACTTTTTGGGGTCGATAAAAGCTTTGGATGAAGTTGATCTTTGTTTTTTCCCTTCATCTGGGTCTGTATGACCTAATCAATAGATTGGATGTTAAATATACAGTACAGTGGGCCTTAGAGGATTTTAATGGTGGATATCCAACTGACATTTATATCCCTCTCATTTTTTGATCAAGCCCTAAAATGATCGGTAAAATGGATGAACGGAATCGAAACACATACATAATGGTAGGGCCCATGGAGCACCGACCATCAGCCACTGCGCTGGTGGCTAGGGGAGTTGCCAGTCCGTTTACCTGCAGGATGGGTCTGTCAGCTCAATGGATAGGATCATTGACGCGTGGGCCCTGACATAGGGAAGTGGATTGGCTGGTGTACCACACACCACCGATCTGACAGATGTGTTGACGTCACCAAGTTCTGTGGGTCCCATTTTGAGGCACGTGTTATATCCAGACCGTCCATCCATCAAGTGGACCACACTGTAAAAAGCAAGTGGGGGATTGAACGTTGACCATTGAAACCCTTTTGAGGGTCACAGGAGGTTTGGATTAATATAATATTTGTTTTCCTCTTCATCCAGGTCTATGCGACATTATGAACAGATTGGATAGAAAATAAACATTATTTCTAGCCTAACAAATGTTTTAATGGTGAGAATTATTACCCCACTTGTATTTGTGGTGCGGTCTACCTGAGCTTTGGATATGACTATTTTTTACTAATACTCTAATACGAACTTGGGAAATAAATGAGCAGTGTGGATATAATAAACGAACTTGGGAAATAAATGAACGGCGTGGATATAATAAATACATATCTTCCTAAGGAAAAGTTAGCTCCTTGGCAAGAGAGCAGTTCGGAGTACGGTACACCCCTCACATGGGGCTATCAATGACATGCATTGTCCTGATTTACAGGATGGGTACAACACTTCATATTCAACCTACATTTGTGACCCAACACATGAGTGGATCAGGAGCGTGTTGACGGTGGGGTACACCTATCCTATCCGATCTTGCAGTTGTGTTTTGCGATGAATAGGAAAAGATGTTACACGTGTGTTACAACTAAGCTTATTTCTTTCAAATCTTAAAATTAAAGCTCTTAATTTATAATTTTGATGCAAAATATGAAAAATAATAAATTTATAACAACTTAACGCTGATTTAATATTTTTAATAGAGAAAAATAAAAATAAAAAGCAAAAATCGAACAAGGCACCAAATCAAATATGTAGAATATATCTTCCTACTAGTGCGTTTTGCATTGCACAAGTGCAATATAAGATATTTCATGAGATATATAGGCGAATATCTTCAATGCTTAAAACACTATCAACCACTTTAGATTCCACCAATCAAAACAAAGAGGCATTTCATCTGTTTACATAATATTACACATTGAAGGATATTATTATCCAATAATAATACACTAAGGTCGTGTTTGTTAATGCTGAATTTTTGCACTTAACATGGAATGGGAAAAATTTTCCGTGTTTAGTAGTGTTTGTTAATGCGTTGTTAACACGGAAGACAGAATTCTTTCCGTGATAGGAGTCTGGCTTAATGGTGAACACGGAATGCGCTCGATGATTTTTCATTAAACAAAAAAATTTTACTTCTAAAAGTAACCATTTTCAAATAACTATGGAAATTTTTTCTTTTAAATTATTTATGCAATACAAAGTCAACCTTTAACCTGTTAAACTTCTTTATGCCCCACCATGATTTATGTGTTTGATCCACACCGTCCATTTACTTTTCAGATAATTTAAGGTGTGATCCAATAAAAGAAGCAGGTCCATAGAAAAACTGGACCACACTGCAAAAAGCAGAGGGGGATTGAACGTCTACCATTGAAACCCTTTTGGGGTCACAGAAATTTCAGATCAATATGAAATTTGTTTTTTCTCTTCGTACATATATTTTTGACCTTATGAATAGATTAGATGGAAAATAAATGTCACAGTGCACCTGTGAATTTTTTAAGGGTGAAAATCATTATCCTGCTGCTATTTTTGGTGTGGTCCATTTGAGCATTGGATCTGCCTCATTTTTGTGTTCATTTCTTAAAATAATCTAAGAAAAGGGATTGACGGTTTGGATGTATAGATATATCACGGTGGGCTACCCACAGAACTGCACATTCGGAGCTAAGGACGGGCGAGGGTAGTACGCAATCCACGTCCTCGCAACTCGGCGCTCGCCTTGGACACGAAATGGATTGGCTACTCCCCAGCCACCGTAGTCAGTGCTCTGTTAGCCCCTCCATGATGTATGTGTTTCATCCATTCCGTTCATCCATTTTTACAGGTCATTCTAGTGCTTCACCCCGATAATTAGAGGATATAAATCTCAGGTGGACCACACCGTAGGAAAACAATAATGATTGGATATACATCAGTAAAATCCTCTTAAGGCCTACTGTACTGTTTATTTGACATCCAATATTTTTATTAGGTCATACAGGCCCAGATGAAGGGAAAAAACAAAGATCAGCTTGATCCAAAACTTTTATAGCCCCCAAAAGGTTTTTAATGGTTGACGCTCATTCAACACTGATTCCTATAATGTGGCCCACTTGAGATTTTGATATATCTAATTTTTTGTCCCATACCATGAAATGATCTGAAAAAATAAATGGATGGCATGGATGAAACACATACATCATGGAAGGGCCATAGAGCACCGACCAGCAGCCATTGGCCGGTGGCCGTGGGAGTAGCCAATCCGTTCCGGACGCGGATCTCCTGCAAAAGCCTTTCGCGGGGAGTTCCTGCGCTGGGAACGCATGTGGGGCCACTGGGATGTTTGTGAGAAATCCTCACTGTCCATTCATTTTATCAGTTCATTTTAAGACATGAGGCCAAAGATGAACTGTATCCAATGCTCAAGTGGGCCGAAAACGTGATAACTAAATGTCCACAGTTGAAATATTCGTGGGGCCACAGAAGTTTTGAATCATGCTAATATTTGTGTTAACACCGTGGAAGGACGTTTCTGAGGTGGTTTGTTCGAAATAGGTGGGGTCCACCCCTGGTACTTTTCGGAGGATCCACTCCTTTCATAATGTTGATCGTATCATATAAATCCACATGCTCAGATATGGGGCTGATCTGAGTTTTCAGTGGGCCACACGCTTAGCAGATGCACGGATAATACTCACCATTATAACCAAAATCGACTTACCACGTACGCTTGGTCCATGCATGCATATCTATTTACACTTTTTAATTCCCAACTAACTTCTAATGTTTGTTTTGTGGTAATGCACCGTCCAATTACTTTGAAATTGGGTAGGTATTCTCTGTTTTTTGTCCCATGGGTCAAGTTTGGGCTCCGATCTCCCAAGAATAACCAAGATACTCCTTTAGTGGTTGATACACTTTGAAATAATTTCTTTATAATCTAAAGTATTTCCAAACAGGAGATAGATAGGGGCAAATGTGTCAAATTAACATATTTCAGACATTTCAGATATTTGTTAATAAACAAATTGTTTCAAATTGAGTACTTAATTTTCAGACTTCAGCCATTGTTACCAAACAAGTTTTTTGACTTCAGATTTCAAATTCAGGCTTCAAATTTCAGATTTAACAAACGGGGCCTAACTATGATTATACATACCCTAAAATAAAGTAAATTCCGAGGAATTGTGGGTCCCATTTATGCAAACTGATAACATGAACGGGCCACACAAATTCTCTACCTAAGAATTATCAACTACCTTCTATTTTGGTAGATGCATGCATTGTATATGTCTTAGATTGCTTTCTATGGTTAACTGATTTGTTTGGAAAACAGGACATTTAAACACCATCGTTTCATTGAGGGATGGGAGTGGGACTCTTGCGAAAGTAATTGAGAAGGGCCTACCAACACATGTGATTGAGAAGATACTGAGCAAGGAGGCTGCTGGTTGGACCAAAAATCAGGTAAGTCTACTTATCAGTTAGATTACAACCGTACATTGGATGTGAACTCAATAGTTATTTTCTTTGCAAACTTTCCATTTTTGTGTTACAAATGTGTGGATCACACTGATTAGTTTTATAAGTTCATCTTCACATAATTTGTGGTTTGCTAACTATTGGATGTAGGCCAGTGGGGCCCACTCATAAGCAATCACTAGTGGGTTCTTTCAGCTTTTTCCTTTTTGTTGAAATATCAAATTCAATTTTGAATTTGATTTTGGATAGGAGATAGGGAGAAGACCAGATAATTTGGTCTCATCCCATCTCCTTCCTTTCCTATATAAAGGGATACCTTTTCTCTCATAAAAGGCAATCATATAAAATATCGAGAGTATACAGAGAGATATAGTGTGCACAATAATCTGTCCCTTTTAACTTGTCCTTGGGACAATCTAATCCATAGATCACAATCCGGAGCCACTTATACTGTAGGATCAGAGGTGTGAATAGATCCATCTACTCTAATAGTAGATAGGCGGGCTGAGCGTCGATCTTCTGCTTTGTGAGGGTTCTAAAACTCGTGTAGACCGTCAGATCTTGAGGGCTCACCTTCAGCGATTTCCCATCAGTGGTATCAAAGCGTTAAACGGCGGATCTCCAATTATTTTCTTCAAAAAGGTAAGTGGCCTCCCCCCCTTTTTTTTTTTTGGAATCATACTCAAATTTTTATTTGAATGGTATCAGATCAGTGTGCGTACAGTGACTTGATATGCACATATGCACTAAATTTGGGCTTACATGGATGCATGTACATGTGTAAAATTTGGACTCTCAAATGTGCATGTATTGTACAATACCTACTAACATGGCCTAATAATTTAGATGATCTGGATTCCAATCATTATTTATTATGCATAATCTATATATATATATATATATATATATATATAGAGTCATGCTCCCCTGCGCACCTACGCACGTGCGCACCTTTGCACACGTGCCATGGGTGTCTAATCTGAACGGTCCATGTGATGCGGAATCCCGTGAAACCCCATAAGAAGAACTTTCACCCCGATCTAAAGTTCTGCTGGGCCATAGCAAAAGATCTGGAAGATTCAGGCATTCCCCATCATATTAAGGTTTGGATCACTGAGCCATTAGCCCTAAGTGCATGGGAAAACCATGTAATTTCTTATTGTGCTAGATTTCATAAATTCAGGGCAATTTTTTTAATAATCCAGACCTTTTATCCGATGGGATCCACTTTGGATGAGCACGGGCCAACGATGATCATGATCTCCAACCATTCATGAGGATGCACGCATGGATCTTGATAAATGCTTGCCCTGTAGGGCCGAGCCCACAAGCTGCGAAGTAGGCCCGCCCGTTCCCGGTGGTAAACATGCCAACTCTATCGCTAATGGACGGTTCAAAACAATCCACCGTGACATACTCAAATAAAACATTTCTATATGCTTAACCATACGGCCACCGTGACGTACACAACTATGAGGTTGCTGTATTGTCGCACCCAGCTATATAGCTGCAGTCACAAAAGTAATAGCTATGTAGACGCATTCTTATTCTGATAAGTGGGCTCATATATAGTTGTTGTATTAAAGTACACCACTACATCATAGCTGCTGGTGACGTATCTCATCATACTGCCAATAGATAATTGTATTGACATGTCACGCACCCAGCTATATAGTTGCTGTACAAGTGGGAAGCTGATTGGCTGGTGTACATCACAGCTGCCGAACACGTGGGAAGCTGATTGGCTGGTGTACATCACAGTTGTTGTACACGTGGGAAGTTGATTGGCGGATGTACATCAAACCAGCCATATAGTTGTTGTACATGTGCGTTTGATCACGAGATATGTGTTGTATCCAAACCGTCCATCCATTTGGTGAGCTTGGTATACGGATGAACGACATGGATGTAAAGCACATACATCCTATTGATGAAGGATGTATAGCATGGTGGCCCCACACACAAACCTATGGTTGTCAACCTACTCCCATTGTTCTCTGTGGTTTGGCCCACATGAATTGTGGATTTTTATTTTTTATTTTTGCACAATAGAATCGAGGATAGAACCTGATTGACGGATTAAATTTTACATATACATTATGGTGGGGTCCACAAGATTAGGTGTTTTACGCTGCAGTGGATTCGTCCCCCATGTGACCATCTATAACATGTATAGCTGTAATGTACAGCTGTAGATACAAATCCTTTAACAGTCAGATTTATGAATAGGATCTGGGCTGTCCATGGGGTGGGCCCTTACATGGTTTGGCCACCGTCCAAAGTAATTGTATATTACTTGTCTTGAACAGTGGACTTCAAATGGACGGTTAAATATGGATATGATAAGTGGTCACCTAATTTTTTTAAAATTCTCCTGCAATTTAGCTTATGCAATTTTTGTATGATATATATTTGTTTTTAGCAAACTGTTAACCACATTTAGCGAAAATATGGATGGTGTAGATTAAATCTTCTTTGAGAATTAGTGATCTAGAGATCATTAGTGATCGAAACGATCATTAACCATGATGATCAATATTGATGATAGGATCCATCATCAATAATGAACATTAACGGTAATGATTGGATCTATCACTAATGGTCATGATCACAAGTGATGATTGAACTCTCTTTATGATTATACAATTCACTTTTTTCGGATGATTATATGTGTGATATAATTAGGCTTGATGTGATCAGATCTGAGGTATTTTTTTTTAAAATATTGGAATATAGAAAATTAGTGCTAGTTGCTTCCTACACATAAACATAGGTTGTGCATAACCTGAGTGAGAGTTTATTCTCCTCCACCAAATGATACATGCAACCAATAATGGAAGGTTGCCCGTTATAGAAAATTATTCTTATAAAAGCATTAAACTCATCTTAAATAGAGAACTTGATTGTTCTACAACAACCATTCGGGTATGTGGACTTTGAGATCTCATTAAGATGTGTTGACTACTTTTATACTTTGAAAATTTATATAACACGTAGAAATGCTGATGATTAGTGTCAATACCTTAGATCATAGCTAAGTAGTGATACTTATGCAATGTAGAGATGACCATCAAAGCGTTAATCGCTGAACAGCTGAAAAGACAACATTTCGACGGTAACAACTACGAAGATTGGTCCTGCGCGGTGCGATACCTTCTGGACGAGAACGACATATCGCATACACTCGATGAAGTTTAAGAGGAACCCATATTGGCTAAAAACGAAAATTTACAAGAACATAGGGTTGTGATGACTCGCTACAACAAGTGGCGAAAACAAAGTTGTTCTGCTTGTAATGTCCTTCTTAGCACTATGCACAAAGAACTCATACCTACGTATGAAGTGCATGATACCGCTAAGGAAATCTGGGAAGCACTGACAAATGCCTATGTGCAAAATTCAGATGCGAGAGTTCGGGCAATAGAATTAGAATTCCAGGAATATAGGATACTAGTTGGCTGCCCCATCAAAGATCATATCCGTAAGATAGAGCAAATGATAGGTGCCCTTAGGAATGTTGGGTGTAAATTGACTGAAAATCAAAAGATTATAACCATGCATCGTTCCTTGCCTGAATCTTGGGCCCCAATAAAAAGAATTTTGAACCATACTGATTCTATCACTACGTTTAGAGACTTTTGTGGTCACTTGGTACATGAGGTTGAAATGAATGCAATTTAGCTAAGTTCGGCCAAGGCCTTTGTAGCAGAGACCTATAAGCGGAAAGATAACAAATAACAGTTTAAATCTCGCAAGAAGGCGAAAAATAATAACCAAGAACAGAAGATCACAGCACCTCCTCCAAATCTTAAGAAGGGGAATAGAAAGAAGAAGTAAAAAAAGATAAATATAGTTTGCTTTGTCTGTGAAAATTTCGACTATTATACTCGGCAGTGTGCCCATAAAAAGATGGTAATTCCTAAGTCACTAGATACTTTGTATGTAGGCGTTTGTTCTGAAATTCTTTCCGTTGATACTATATTTAATGAGTGGATTTTGAATTTAGGCGCAACAAAGCACGTGACATAGAGTCGTCGAGGACTCGATGAATTCCAGCCTCTAGCCAAGGGAAGTTACAAGGTGTATATGGGAAACAATGCTGTCGAAGACGTACTAGGGATTGATGTTTTCCATCTCTGTACGCGCATAGGGCGAACAATAATCCTCCATGATACTCTTTATGCACCGGGGATGAGTCGGAATTTAATTTCTGTTTCTAGGTTATTATTTGATGGTTTTGATATTTAATTTTTCGGGACAAGAGTTTCTTTGAGATTGAATAACCTCATCTTTGCATGGAGAAATTTAATTTCAGATTTATTTATTCTGGACGTAGATAGTGATAATACTCCTCTTGCTTTATCTGCTATATTGAATGAAACTGTAACATCCCGTCTAGCTGGAACAGTGTCTTGGGGCGTCCACGTAGGATTTGCCGCAAGACCGTTCGATTATACTACACGTGGTGAGGTACCGCAGATAAAATTAAGCCAGGATTAGCCAATGAAGTAGACCAGACGGGTCATGGCAAGACCAAGTGCGGGCCGCCAAGCAGGATGACCGCTTACACTTAGCAACAGCCCGTGCGGGCTATATCGCGACGCAGGAAGGTCAGAAAAATCTAAAAATTTAGGGGACCTTAGAACTCACTGGGCTTGTGGATCATCACGGACCACGGACCCAGTGGACACCCAGAAGTGGGATCTGGCACAGGCTAAATACACCTCATCAATGCTAGGACCGGAATCTGGCACTCGCAAATGAAACCGAGATTCCGGGCTATCCAACCATCAGATCTCTTCTACATTTACACTCGTCCACAAACTCTGGGACCTGATCGAGGAACGGTGACCGTTGATCACAAATCGGACCCGTACGACCAAACCCCATATCCGATCGTCTCCAAATTTTGCATGGCCCTTCATCGGGCCATGGAGTATCTATCCTATAATTTTCGTGGCCAGAGGGCCACCAGAACCAATCCAGTCACCAAAATGGACCCCATAGGGCCATTTAAAGGTCAAGATCACTTACTCAGACCCTATATCCATTCATCCGTTTGTCCCCAAATTTTACACGGGCCCTATTCGGGCCATAAGATACTTGCCCACCAAATTTGGTGGCCAAAGGAGTGTTAGGGCCAGCCCTAGACCAATAGGGAGCCCTAGAGGGTCATTGTAGGCATTTAACGAAACTTAAGGCCAAAGGGCCCAAGTCTAGGAAACAAAACCCTAGCTCTCTCATAACTTCCTCCTTTACTACAACCACCAAGGGTAAAGAGAGAGAGAGAGAGAGAGAGAGAGAGAGGAGAAGATAGTGTGAGAGAAGGAGATACAAGGTGGACCCTAGATCGAAGTGGGGCCTAAGAGAGTCAACCCTTCCAACTCCCTACCTCTCTTACAAGGAGAATCTCTCCTCCTTAACCTCAACAATCGTCCGTGGGTTGCCTAGGTAAGATCTCTCACCCATTCTTCTTGAAATCCATGTACTAAGATGGGGTTGGCTTAGAATTCTAACATGCAAGAGCTTGTTTTAGGGATTCCGGCCGATCAACCCGAAAGCCCTCTTTCCTAAGGCGTTTTTCGAATCTCCAACAACCCATAGGTGCGGACTATTATTCTTAGGTGGCTTAGCACCAATTTTAGTATAAGCTTAATGATTTTGATCGTTTTGATGCAATGCTTGAAATTCTAGAGAAACCCTAGGAAGTACTATTGATAAGGGTCGAATATTACATATCAGACCCTAATTATTACATGATTTTACGTACATGATAATGCTTAATGGAATATTTTAATTATATTTTTATTGCAGGATGAAATCAGGAGCGTTGATGGAAAAAGAGTACTACAAGCATGGATTTGACACTCCGAAGTCACCAGAGCAAGGGACGCACTCCAGAAAACTAAGACTGAAGAATTTACATACCAGAGATCCGAGAAAATCAAGTCGTTCACGTTAAAAAGGCCCAAAAATAGTCCAAAATGCAAGATCACATGGTTTCTGTCATCCGATTGACTCGAAACTTCATACATGACCTGTAGGCCATAAATAAACTGTACATATTAAATTTCAACCATTGGATATCTCGAGAAGTGGGCCAACGGACAGATCAGCCCATTAATCTCCAATTTTAGGCCCACCTACAATCTGGATATACTTCAAAGTTGACCTAGACGATTTAAATAAGATGAGAAATAGGATGGACGGATTGGATTTCTCGACAGCATCATAGTGGACCCCACCTTTTGTGACATGTGCATAATGCACATGTGCACTGTCCGTGCACCGAGCGAACCTACGTCGGTCAGCAGCGCTGACTCGACTTCCTTTCAAAAAATGGAAGTTTCCATTTCTGCGCCGCGTAACGGACGAAAAATCCATTTTTACGGACCTCTGTGGGCCCCACCCACGGCACGTACGTCTAATCCAAACCATTCATCGTGTAGAAGGGTTCAAGAGCTACAAAACCATGTTTACAGTTTGTGTCTATACGTGCACACGTGTGCGCTACAGAGGTCACAACCGGACTGCCCTGCGACGTTCAAAAAGATCTCAGCATGATTCCTTCTCTGGGCCGCGTCAATGGACGTTCAAAACCATCCATCTTTGAACGAAATTTCGTCCTGAATCCAATGTACGGGGTGGATTTTTCCGAAAATGCTTATGTGGGGCCCACCGAGCATCACAGCGCCGGACGTGCGAAGGCTTACGCACGTCCGCGAAAAGCGGACTTCCAGGCGGTTGTGGCCCACCATACTTGATCAGATGAAAGATCTGATCCGTCCATCATGTAGAGAACTCGGAAACGTCTTAAGGGACGATATTTTTTTGGAAACTGAGCAAGGAAAGATGGGTTGTTTTGCGTCTGATCTAGGCTATGTAAAGAAGTTACCCACGCTGGTGCGTAAAGACCTTCCCACCGACTCTTTGTACGCATCCCAGCACAGCTCTGCACCGTACCTGAGAACTATAAAAGAGAAAGAAAAGGCTCGTTTGAGAGGGAGGGGAATAGGGAGGGGAATACAAGGAAGAGGTTCGTTTTGGAGAGAAGAAAGAAAGAGAGAAGATAGGAGTGTGTGGCTGGACGTGGATCTGAGACCACCTCCATTACCGATTCGAGAGATAGAGAGAAGGGGAAAGAGAAAAGAGAGCAAATCCAGGGAGAGCTTAAAGAAAGCAAAAGAGAGAAAGCAAGAGGGAAGAGAGGATGGAGTTTTTCTTTTATAAATATTATTTTTCCGTCTTCCTACTTGATCCCATGAGTTTCTAATCTTTTAGCTAGGGCTGAGATGAAGCCCCTAATTTGAATAACTTTTGTATGTGTTGATTTTATCTGAATCTGATTGGATTGTTTCTTTCTCTAGTGTGATTAACAGAAATTTCCGTACTTCTCTATGCTAAGAGCTCAACCAAAATCTAGTTATGGATGTTGTTTGGAATATTATTCTAGGTGCTTGTGTCTGACCATGAACAGGTTCCTATAGAGGAAGAAACAGGAATCTACATCTTTCCATGCCTGACCATGGATGGAAAGATGTGATCCATATGCTTTAAGGAATTATATATTCTGTGTGCCCGACCAAGGACATAGAGTGCGCTTTATTTATTTTGATATCAATCTGAATTAGGGTGAATCAACAGGTAGAACAAGGTTTATGATAATTATGGGTGGATTCGAAAGTCCTAGTCTTCTCCTTGATTGAATTTTTCTCATTATTCTCGGTTATTTTTCCATTGATTTTTGTTTAGTTTACTCAATTACTATCTCAAATATTTGTTGGATTAGTTAAGAAGAGTCTTTAATTTTGAATTGTGACAATCAGTCCTCGTGGGAACGATCTTGTAATACGTACCACATCTACATCTGATTCGTATACTTGCGAGTTTAAAATCATTTAAATCAGGTTGGTTTAAATAAAACATCATCTATTGTGACTAAAATTGTATGGATTTGTATGTTTGGCACTCTTGATGTCTTTCTTACCTCTCACATGATTTTTGTGTATGTATGATTACACGATTATGCCTTGTTTGATTTCTTCATGTATTGTGCCTCATAGTATATATGATGTTATTTCGCTTGCGCACATGATTTCTTAATATGGGGGAAGTGCTTAACTTCCTCATAGGCCCACACAACTCACATGCACTTGTTCATGATAGTGATAGCTTGCTTGTTGAGCATATGCGATTTGTATGATTGAGATGCATGAAAACATGATGCGATATGCTAATTGATAACTTGGATTTGTATGATTGAGATGCATGAAAACATGATGTGATATGCTAGTTGATAACTTGGATTGTCGGTATTTCATGGATCACCCACACACTATTGGGTTGGTCAGGAACAGGATGAGAGACGGTAGTCCCATTGGTAGGACTATACTATGGCAAGACCCGTGGGTTTGGGCGGGTGTGTTCAGGTAGCTGTAGTTCGACTACATGGGTCCCTTGTGCCCGATGACACTCATCTCACACTCGCCTGACTCGCGTGGTCTAGCCTATTGTCTAACCAACCTTATTTTGTTAACCATGCTTGTCACACCTGTATGGAACTTGGAACACCCTACCACCGCAGTGGCCTACTAATAACCGACTGAAACTGGTCCACAGTCTTTTGAGCCGGGCATGGTGGAATGGGACACTGTGTCTCAGCTGTCGGCCTACGCTGGGGTACCGCGCCTCCCCGTAGTGACCGTGAGCGATCCTTTTCTCTTGACACTCCTCATGTGCTTGAAGTCGGGGATGAGGAACCCGACAGGATCACGGACCACTGGGTCTCGGCCTCACGCGTTAGGGGGTATTGGCCTCGCACCAGTTTAGGACATTGATACGTGGGGTGTATCAGAATTCTCAACCTGCTGGATGAATGGATGTAATAACTCGGCTAACACGATCGCATTGCATCGCATTAGTTAGGGTGGCGACTCGGCAGTCGAGGTTGCTCTGAGGGAGTGTTGACATACGTGATCGTTAGAGGGAGTCGCTCGAGGGAGCATTGTGGCGAGGGCATGCATCATATCATACAGCATGCATGCGCATTAATAAGATTAGTTAGATGTTTATGATTGACTGTTTTTCATTAAGATCATATTATAATTGATGCCTGTGATAACTTAAGTTTAATAGCACCCACTGAGTTGATCACTCACTCCCACTCTGGGACGGTGTTTTAAAACACCAACCAGACCCGTTTATAGATGCAGGTGACTCAGGACTGGAGGAGCCTGACGAGGCGTGCCTCTACGAGGAGGACGAGCTATCATATTTCCAGTTGATGGATGACTCTCCATTGGCTTGAGGGGCAGGATTTGGGATTGTTGGGCTGTAGGCTCGACCTTATTCTTTTGGACATAGTATTCTTTTGTTGTTTTGATTGGGCAACGCCTTGTGCGACCCATTTATATTTTTGGACATGTATATGTGTTAGATTTCTTTCATTTCAGTAGACTTGTGTGAATATGTTCATGTTCCAGGAAATTCCAAGCTCTTCAACTAAAACGGATCAAATGCATATTAATGAAAATCTGTTAAAAGTGACTCTCGGAAACTCGGGAGTTGAGCGTATGCACGACCCTCGATTTCCTGGGCGTTACAAGTTGGTATCAGAGTGATAGTTTGGAATCAATTGGGCCATGGGTCATGAACTCACGCGTCCGCTGACTTGAGGGTCGCATGATGGAAACCATGAAACATTAGGAACCACCCCATTCCCGAACAAGAAGTTGGGAACTTGACGGCGTAGTTCGATTCGATTAACTAGGAAGTTCTGTGTCTTCCTTTCTCGTTAAACCTAAGAACTCACCATCATGGGATTGGAAATCCCATATTATATTTTCCAAAACGATGCTTGTTTAACAAACCGATGAAATAAATTTGGAAATCCCACCCCACTCAATTCAGGCGCCGCAGTCCCAACCTTGAGTTGAGATTAACCTCGCAATCCAAATCAGTACAACTTAATGCCGCTAGCCAAGTAGGCCAAGGATTGAAATTCCTTTTTTCCAATATATCTTTTTAGGTACTCACCTGTCCTTGCTCTATTTTCAAACTTTCCCCCGTATACTGATAGAGACGAGTCATAGACTGAACGATTGCGCAACAGGAGCCCTCGTCCAAGTCCAAATGAGCAAATATTAGGCCGACATGTTAGTTCCAACCCATGCAGGGGTTATTAGGTAGGGGCAAACAAAATTTTACAGGAAGTAGAGAGAAAGGAGAAAAAGGAGACTTTGGCCCCTAACCAAAAAGAATCTCATAAAGATACTAGGCCTATTGCGGAGATCATTTTCTCCTACCCCAAAATCATGTGTAGTACTTTCCGGGGAGCCATTTTGATGCCCGGAAGCGTTAAAAATGCCTCGGGACTTAAATCCGCGTGCGCCCCGCCGAAACAGCGTGCTCCCCGCCGACCTTTCAGCGAGCCGCGGGCTCCCCACCCCCGGTCCGCATGCGCCCCGCCGAGACGGCATGCTCCCCGTCGACCCCCTCTTTGTTGGCCTTTGCAAATCTAAAAATGGGGCGGGCCCCACCACTTTGTGCCCTTTAAAAAAAAACCTACCACCCCACCTCTTTTCTCCCTCATTATACTCCTCTACTAGCCACCCTTTTCTCTCTCATTTCACTTACCCTCCTTCCTCTTCACATAAACCTTCTTCTACTCTTCTTCCTCTTCCAAAACCCATCCTCAACAACTTCCCATTCTCCCACAAATTCTTCTCCTTTTCTTTATCTACCTTTCCTTACAAACTCCTAAAACCCATTCCATCCTCATTTCCAAAACCTATCCCATTCTCAAGTTACCTTCAACACCCAACCTCAAACCCTCACACCCAACATTCCCTCAACCCATTTCCCAAATCACTCCTTAGGATCCATCCCTTAACTCCATTTTCCTTAAACCACCTCAATCCCTCCTCAAACCCCACACCTTCAACCCAACTTCTTTTCCTTCTCTCCAACCCATCTTCCCCAAGCCCATTCTTCAACCTACTTCCACCCTTTTCAAAACCCTATTCCCAAACTCCTTTCCAAGCTCCATTCTCAAACCTTTTTTTAAAAAACCACATTCCAAATCCATACCCAACCCATATTTTCTCCATCCTTTCACAAAGCCATTCCCAAAACCCAAGCTATAACCCCTTTCTAAAGACCCGTTCACCTTCAACCGAGTAGTATGGCGTTCTTTGCCACCATTGCCTCATTCTTCACTATCCCAGTAGTCCTTTCCCTTGTGGGGAAGAAAAGGGCGGCTCCTGAGAAGGCGGGGCCGAGCCAAGAGCGGCATAGTAAGAAGAAGGCCGATCGAAAGGGGGATGCAAGCTTGGAAATTCGATCCAAGAGGTGGAACGATTCCCAAAGGGATGAGGCGCAAGTTGAAGACTTGAAAAATTTTCGCATACGCCAAGTCACCTTCGAGGCCTCCGTGGAGGAACATTTGCTAGGTAATAACTCCCTACTCAATCGACTTATGGAGAAGGATTGGGGCCCCATGTTTTATGTAAACGAGCAAGCCGATGTGGGGCGGGCTAGGATGTTTTACACTCGGATTAGAAATCCTCAATTCGAGCCCCTTGGGTTTGATATTTTAGTTCGTGACAAGAAGGTCCACTTAGGAGTTGAGGATTTTGCTGAAATACTAGGAGTACCACTGGGGGAGGTGCAAATTGATGAAACAAATCTCGACTCGAGAGAAGCCTGCGATGAACGAACTCGCTTCTTGTGTGGCCGCCTTGCCCCCTAGAAGAGAGAGGTCAGCTTGTATGCAACATCCCTTACTCCCGAATTTCGGGTACTCCACCGCATTGCAACCCACAATATATACCCGAGAATGAGGAACCGCAATGAATGCTCCCGTTACATGGTGGAGTTCATGTATCAAGTGGCTTGAGGAGCAAATGTGTGCGCCCCTAGCATCGTACTCTACCAAATTGTGAAGGCCGCAAGGGCGGTGCGAAAGGATGTAGCTCTCCCGTTTGGTCGTTTAGCCTGCCACATAGCCGAACAATATGGGATAGGCGGGTCGGATGGCAACCCCATACCCACGAAAATCATGGGGGATAAGATGCTAAACTCCATGGGATTGAGACCCAAACAGAAACAGGCCCACATCGACAAGTACAGAGATGCTGATGAAGGGGAAGAAGAGGGCGACAAGAGTAACGAAGACGAGGATGAGGAAGAAGCCGAAGGGGCAGAAGGAGCTGACGAGATCGAAGAAGCTGGCAGGGAGCCACTTACCATCCCAGACATACGTAGGTGCTTGGATGCGCTCAGGGTAGAGGTGGTAGAGATCAAAGAAACCCAAGCAAGGAACCAAACGAAGCAAGAGAATGGAACAGGAAGATGCACCGAGCCATAAAGGCCCTCATCTGCTGCAGCAAAAGGGAAGAGGTACCCCCACTTTCGCCCGACTCAGACAAGTAGCAGCACCACCTTACTGCTGATTAGTAGTTTGCTCTAAGTTGTTTAAGACTAATTCCATGTACTGAAGAATGCTTAGGACTTTTGTTTAACTAGCTTGTATTTCCTTTTCGTTTAGCATATCTAGTAATCTATATAATCTATGTTGTAGCATGTAACTGGCCATGTTAATGGCATTTTGAAATTAATGCTAATGTATGGATTGACTTGAAGTTCTCCTTGCTAGAAGTGTGCCCTGCCTATGTTGTGGTTATAATCATGAATATCAGGCTATAGGTCTGGTATGCCTAGTGTAAGCAATGTTCTAGTGACTAATACTTTAAGAAATTTCTTCTCAGGAAATGCCTCTGCGACCAGAGGGTCGGTACGTTTGCCTTCCTCACGGTGGCCTAGTCGATAGGGACCTCCTCCCCGACAATCAACAAGGCCCCCTAAGTGGGAATAGATCCCAGAATACGGGTAGCACTACCCAAGAGGCGGCCCGGAGTACTCCGCCACCGCAAGCTACGGCACCCGTACTTCCTACGCCGTAAATTATGGATCGAGTAGACCAGATGTTGCTTCTCATGCAACAACATCAACAGATGGTGGTCACTAATATGCAACAACAACAGCAAATGATGGCTACTATGATGGAGGCCATGACCCAAAACTTGGGCACGTCGCAACCTGAAGCACCTGGCTTAGCCATGCCCGCAACCAACACGCACAACCTATATGAGTGGTTCCAGAGGCATAGGCCGCCTACTTTAGCCGGCACCCACCGCCCAGAGAAAGTGAAATACTGGCTCAACAGGGTCATCAAGTTACTACGACCTCTCTACTATTTTGAGGCGGAGAATGTCTAGCTCGTCTTATATCTCTTTGAGAAGGAGGCGGAGTTATGGTGGGAGAGTGTCCTCCGATCTATTCCCAAGAACCACATATAGACGTGGGAGGCATTCGAGGCCCGTTTCAATGAGAAGTATATCCCTCAATCGTATCAACATGAGAGGGAGAATGAATTTCTCTGCCTCCAACAAGGGGGGATGAGCGTGGCTCAATATGAGAACTGCTTTACGGAACTCTTCCGCTATGCTTCCGAGATGATCTCCAACGAGGCAATCAAGATGAGACGATTCACGTCAAGATTAAGGAGTGGCATCCGCTCGAAGATGTGTTATACTAACCTCAGGACCTACGCCGAGCTCGTCGAAATGTCTATACAGGCGGAACAGGACGAGGAGCAAGTTACGCGGACCCGCTCGCAGTTGGGACCCTGGAGTAGGACGGAGGGACCATCCTCTTCTTTTATCGGGAAGAGTCCGCGCCCGAGCTCACCACCTAGGCTTGCAGTCACACCGGCTCTTTCTACACAGTCTACACAGATATGTGGTTATTGTAGGAGGACTAGCCACTCGGAGCCTTATTGCTTCACCAGGATGAGGGATCTTGGCTTCACGCCACCACAGCGAAACAATAGACCCCCACAGCAGGCCTTGCAAATCTCGCCCTTGTGAGCAATGGGGCCTAGTCAACAGTTTTGCCGTCCACCACCACCTCAGGTTAGGCCGCCACAACGGTCCATGCAGCGGCCGAACTTCCCGCAGCAGGCTCGGGTGCACGCCTTAGTGGCCGAGGGCCAAGATGCAGTTATCCCTACTCCAACAGCCTTCGAGGTGATGGCTCACATACAAGGTACTCCCATATTTTTATTGGTGGACACCGGGTCCACAGCCTCTCTCATATCACATACCACCGTCAAGCATCTAGGACTACGCTCTACTCCATTTGATAGAGTAAAGATCATTACAGTTGCTGGATCCTTCTCAGAGGCAACGAAGATATGTTGTGATTGCCTCATTGACTTGGGATGCAAGGTGGCGCTTGTGGATCTAATAGTGACCAAAATCTTCCATTACGACGTCATCCTGGGCATGGATTGGTTGACAGTGGTGAGGGCAGAAATTGATTGTGAAACAATGACAGTGAAGATATACGAGGAAGGCAGTACTTCCCTCACATTTCCAGTTCAGGTTAGCTACGATCGTAGGATTTTATGTTTTGCTTCATTAGAGGAGGGTTATCAGGGGCCTTCGCTAACTTGCACTCCCCTAGTTCAAGACTTCGTCGATGTATTCAAAGCCATACCTGGACTTCCTCCTCGCCGTGAGATAGACTTCACAATCGATCTAACTCCGGATGCTAAACTCATCTCCTTGCCTACTTACCACATGCCCCCATGTGAGATGGAAGAGCTAAGGTCTCAAATTGACCAATTGCTATAGAAGGGTTTCATCCGGCCCAGTGTATCACCTTGGGGAGCCCCAGTCTTATTTGTGAAGAAGAAGGACAGGTCATTACGATTGTGTGTAGATTACAGAAGGTTGAACCAAGTGACGGTTCAGAACAAATACCCGTTGCCCAGAATCGACGATTTATTCGACCAGTTGAGGGGTGCTCAATATTTCTCAAAGATCGATCTACAATCAGGGTACCATCAGCTATGAGTTAGGGACGAGGATGTACAGAAAATCGCCTTCAGGACCTGCTTTGTCCATTATGAGTTCCTAGTTATGTTGTTCGGGCTCACCAATGCCCCAGCGGTATTCATGGACCTCATGAATAGAGTCTTCAGGCCGTTCTTATACAGATTTGTCATCGTATTCATCGACGACATATTGATTTTCTCAAAGAGCCGTGAAGAGCATGAAGAGCATCTAAGGGTGGTTCTTGAAACCCATGAGAAAAATCGGTTGTTTGCACAATTTAAGAAGTGCACCTTCTGGAAGGAGGAGGTAAAATTTCTGGGACATGTAGTGTCCAAGGAGGGAATATCTGTAGATCTCGCTAAGGTGGCGGCTGTACAGGGTTGGAAGCAACCGAAGTCGGTCACGGAAGTGAGGAGCTTTCTTGGTCTCGCCGGCTACTATCGAAGATTCATTAAAGACTTTTCAAAGATAGCCCGACCGCTATCCCAGCTTACACAGAAGGACCTCAAATTTGCCTGGAATGAAAAGGCAGAGGCAGCCTTCCAAGAGTTGAAGGACAAACTAATGTCAGCACCTGTGCTTGTGCTACCTGAGCAAGGAGTCAAGTACATTGTTTATACGGACGCCTCTCATGTGGGCTTGGGTTGCGTACTCATGCAAAAAGACTGGGCAATTGCTTACGCTTCTCGTCAGCTAAGGAAGCATGAGGAGAACTACCCCACTCATGACCTTGAACTCGCAGCGGTAGTCTTTGCATTAAAGATATGGCGACACTATCTTTATGGTGAGGAGTTTGATCTCTTCTCTGATCATAAGAGCCTCAAATATGTCTTCACTTAAAATGATCTGAACATGAGACAGAGCTGCTGGATAGAAACGTTGAAGGATTTCAAGTTTGATGTCTCATATCACCCTGGCAAGGCCAATTTGGTGGCGGACGCCTTGAGTCGTAAGAAGACAATTGAATTTGCGGTCCCGCTTATGGTGAGAGAGTGGGATATGGTAGAATTCGTTCGAGACTTCGACATGAAGCTCACCGTGGAGGAACCATACGAGGTCGTAGCCCACATTTAGGCCCAGCCGCTGATTAACGGTAAAATCATTGAAGCTTAAGGGGGCTATGAGCATTTGAAGAAGATGAGGGAAAGAGCAAGGAATGATGAGAAGTCTGAGTAGAGGATCGGTACCGATGGAGGGTTGCGGTACCGAGGCCGCCTTTGTGTTCCAAACCTTCAAAGACTATGAGAAGAACTCTTGAATGCCGCTCACAACTCCAAGTTAGCGATGCATCCTGGTAGTACAAAAATGTACCGGGATTTAAAGTGAAACTATTAGTGGGACAACATGAAGAAGGAGATAGCGGAGTATGTATCCAGATGCCTCACGTGTCAACAGGTCAAGGCCGAGCACCATCGACCACCGGGTTGCAGCCCATGCCCATTGCCGAGTGGAAGTGGGACTTCATATCCATGGATTTCATCGCCGGTTTGTCCAAGGCTAGAAAGGGGCATGACTCAATATGGGTGATTGTGGACAGGCTCACCAAATCGGCCCATTTCCTGCCTATCAAGACTTCGAACTCCGTCGACGATTTGGCAAGTATATACATCAAGGAAATAGTTAGACTCCATGGCGTTCCGTTGGAAATTGTGTCAGACCGGGATACTCGATTCACGTCGATCTTCTGGACCCACATCCAAGAGGATGAGAGTGAAGTTGAAGTTTAGCACTGCTTTCCACCCGCAGACAGATGGGCAAACCAAGTGTGTGAACCAGATTTTGGAAGACATGTTGCGGGCTTGTGTCCTGGACTTTCAGGAGAGTTAGGACGATTGTCTCCCATATGTCAAGTTCGCCTACAACAATAGCTTCCAGGCTAGCATCGGTATGACGCCTTACGAGGCTTTGTATGGGCGTCCGTGTCGAGCCCCGCATTGTTGGGAGGAAATCGGCGAGAAGAGTTTGCTGGGACCAGATTTGGTGCGGATCACGACCGAGAAGATTGGAATTATCCAGTGCCGTCTCTTGACGGTTCAAAACAGGCAGAAAAGCTATGCCGACACAAGGCGGAGGGACTTAGAATTTGAAGCTGGGGACCACGTATTTCTCAAGATCTCCCCAATGAAGGGCGTTTTACGCTTCGGCAAGAAGGGAAAGCTCGCGCCACGGTTCATCGGGCCATTCCAGATTTTGGACCGAGTTAGTGCGGTTGCCTATCGCTTGGCCCTACCCATGCCTCTAGCCGGAGTGCATAACGTCTTCCACGTATCAATGTTGAAGAAGTACGTCCCCGATCCTTCGCACATCATCAAGTGGGAATATGTAGAACTTAAGAAAAATGCCACATATATTCTCTGGCCCAATTGAATAATGGATAGGAAGGAGCAGGTCCTACGTAACAAGGTCATCCCATTGGTCAAGGTATTGTGGACCCATCACGATGAAGAGGAGGCCACTTGGGAGATAGAAGCAGAGGTCCGCAAGCATTACCCAAGCCTGCTTCAGCAATACGAACATGTACAAAATTTTGAGGACGAAATTTATTTATAAAGGGGGTAGGTTGTAACATCCCGTCCATTCGGAACAGTGTCCTGGGGCGTCCACGTAGGATTTGCCGTATGACCGTTCGATTGTATTATGCGTGGTGAGGTACTGCAGATAAAATTAAGCCAGGATTAGCCAATTGAGTGGACCAGACAGGTCATGGCAAGACCAAGTACGGGCTGCCAAGCCGGATGACCATTTATACTTAGCAACAGCCCGTGCAAACTATACCGCAATGCGGGAAGGTCAGAAAAATCTAAAAATTTAGGGACCTTAGAACTCACTGGGCTTGTAGACCATCGCGGACCACGGACCCAGTAGATACCCAGAAGTGGGATCTGACACAGGCTAAATGCACCCCATCAATGCTAGGACCGGAATCTGATACTCGCAAATGAAACCGAGATTCCTGGCTATCCAGCCGTCGGATCTCTTCTAAATTTACGGTGAAGGTCTAATGTATTTTTCTATGCCCGTCCACAAACTCTGGGATCTGATCGAGGAACGGTGACTATTGATCACAAATCGGGCCCGTATGACCAAACCTCATACTCGATCATCTCCAAATTTTGCATAGCCCTTCATCGGGCCATGAAATATCTATCCTAAAAGTTTCATGGCCAGAGGGCCACCAGAACCGATCCAGTCACCAAAATGGACCCCACAGGGCCATTTAAAGGTCGGGATCGCTTACTCAGACCCTATATCCGTTCATTCATTTGTCCTCAAATTTTACACAGGCCCTATTCAGGCCATAAGACACCTACCCACAAAATTTGGTGGCCAAAGGAGCGTTAGGGCCGGCCCTAGACCGATAGGGAGCCCTAGAGGGTCATTGTAGGCATTTAACGAAACTTAAGGCCAAATGGCCCAAGTCTAGGAAACAAAACCCTAGGTCTCTCATAACTTCCTCCTTTACTACAACCACCAAGGGTAAAGAGAGAGAGAGAGTAAAGGAGCTAAGAGGAGAAGATAGTGTGAGAGAAGGAGATACAAGGTGGACCCTAGATCAAAGTGGGGCCCAAGAGAGTCAACCCTTCCAACTCCCTACCTCTCTTACAAGGAGAAACTCTCCTCCTTAACCTCAACAATCGTCCGTGGGTTTCCTAAGTAAGATCTCTCACCCATTCTTCTTAAAATCCATGTACTAAGATGGGGTTGGCTTAGAATTCTAACATGCAAGAGCTTGTTTTAGGGATTCCGGCCGATCAACCCGAAAGCCCTCTTTCCTAGGGCGTTTTTCGAATCTCCAACAACCCATAGGTGCGGACTATTATTCTTAGGTGGCCTAGCACCAATTTTAGTATAAGCTTAATGATTTTGATCGTTTGGATGCAATGTTTGAAATTCTAGAGAAACCCTAGGAAGTATATGTTTGTGAAATTGTATGGATTTGCATGTTTGACTCTCTTGATGTCTTTCTTACCTCTCACATGATTTTTGTGTATGTATGATTACATGATTATGCCTTGTTTGATTTCTTCATGTATTGTGCCTCATAGTATATATGATGTCATTTCGCTTGCGCACATGATTTCTTAATATGGGGGAAGTGCTTAACTTCCTCATAGGCCCACACAACTCACATTCACTTGTTCATGATAGTGATAGCTTGCTCGTTGAGAATATGCGATTTGTATGATTGAGATGCATGAAAACATGATGTGATATGCTAATTGATAACTTGGATTTGTATGATTGAGATGCATGAAAACATGATGTGATATGCTAGTTAATAACTTGGATTGTTGGTATTTCATGGATCACCCACACACTATTAGGTTGGTAAGGAATAGGATGAGAGACGATAGTCCCATCGGTAGGATTATACTATGGCAAGACTTGTGGGTTTGGGCGGGTGTGTTCGGGTGGCTGTAGTTCGACTACATGGGTCCCTTGTGCCCGATGACACTCATCCCACTCTTGCCTGACTCGCGTGGTCTAGCCTATTGTCTAACTAACCTTGTTTGTTAACCATGTTTGCTCATACTTGTATGGAACCTGGAACACCCTACCACCATAGTGGCCCACTAATAATCGATTGAAACTGCTCCACAGTCTCGTAAGCCGGGCATGGTGGAATGGGACACTGTGTCTGAGCTATCGGCCTACGCTGGGGTACCGCGCCTCCTCGTAGTGACCGCGAGAGAACTTTTTCTCTTGACACTCCTCATGTGCTTGAAGTCGGGGATGAGGAACCCGACAGGATTACGGACCGCGGGGTCTCGGCCTCAAGTGTTGGGAGGTCTTGGCCTCGCAACCAGTTTAGGATATTGATACGTGGGGTGTGTCAGAATCCCTAACCTGCTGGATGAATGGATTTAACTAATAACTCGGCTAACACGATCGCATTGCATCGCATTAGTTAGGGTGGCGACTCGGTAGTCGAGGTCGCTCTGAGGGAGTGTTGACATACGCGATCGTTAGAGAGAGTCATGCATCATATCTACAGTATGCATGGGTATTAATAAGATTAGTTAGATGTTTATGATTAACTATTTTTCATTAAGATCATATTATAATTGATGCATATGATAGCTTAAGTTTAATAGCACCCACTGAGTTGATCACTCACTCCCACTCTGGGACGGTGTTTTAAAACACCAACCAGACCCGTTCATAGATGCAGGTGACTCAGGACTGGATGAGCCTGGTGAGGCGTTCCTGGACGAGGTGGACGAGCTATCATATTTCCAGTTGATGGACGGCTCTCCATCGGCTTGAGGGGCAGGATTTAGGATTGCTGGGCTGTGGGCTCGGCCTTATTCTTTTGGACATAGTATTCTTTTGTTGTTTTGATTGGGCAACGCCTTGTGCGACCTATTTATATTTTTGAACCTGTATATGTGTTAGATTTCTTTCATTTCAGTAGACTTGTGTGAATATGTTCATGTTCCAGAAAATTCCAGGCTGCACAACTACAATGGATTAAATGCATATTAATGAAAATCTGTTAAAAGTGACTCTTGGGAACTCGGGAGTTGAGCATATGCGCGATCCCCGATTTCCTAGGCGTTACAGAAACTATAGTAGCTGAATCTCAAAAATGGCACGCGAGGTTAGGTCACATTGGAAAAGATCGTATGAAAAAACTAATACGTTTTGGTCTATTAGACTCTTTATCCAAAGTTGATTTATTATTTTGTGAACATTATGTGTCCGGGAAGACTTCGAAGAAACCATTTCGTAAAGCGGCTAGGTCTAAGCGCACACTAGAGATAATCCATTCAGATATCTGTGAGCCTTTTAATGTACATGCCAGAAATGGATGTCAATACCTTGTCACTTTCATTGACAATTACTCGTGCTATGGATATGTGTATCTCATCTCACACAAATTTGAGGCTTTTGATTGTTTTCTTAAATATAAAACTGAGGTGGAAAATCAGCTTAAGAAAAAGATTAAAATCCTTCGATCTGATAGAGGTGGCTCGTATATATCTGAAACGTTTAAATCATATTGTGAAAATGTTAGAATTGTTCGGCAGTACACAATGGCTTATACTCCACAACAAAATAGTGTTACAGAGAGAAGGAATAGGACACTATTGAACATGGTAAGATCGATGATGGCATAAGCCAATCTCTCTACCACATTCTGGGGAGACGCACTGTTAACAGCCGTTTATGTCCTTAATAGAGTCAAATCCAAATCCATTTCTAAGACCCCATATGAGATGTGGTCTGGGAGGATTCATTCTTTAGCCAACCTATGCCCTTGGGGACCTTTGGGATATGTTTTGTTATCTACTCCGCATAGAGGTAAACTTGATAGTAAAACCATTAAATGCGTGTTCATAAGGTACCCTATGTGTTCAAAGGGATACGTTCTAGTTTATGAGGACCATGGACGATGGATTGAGATAGAATCCTGAGACGTAACCTTCGTTGAAGATAGATACCCCAACTGAAGGAAGCAAAAGGCTCCAATAAAACTTTTTGAAATACCCGATGTATCTCAGGAGAGTGGGAGTTTGCTTCTCCAGATAATGATGCTATTATAGTTCGTCAGGACAGTGGGGGGACGTCTCAGCAGGCTCCTGAGTTACATCGAAGCGAAAGAGGATTGATTCCATGAAGATACTTCGATATTGAGAGGCAAACATTCTCTTGCGTTGCAGTTGATGATGATGAACCTGATTTGCATCAGGATGCATTATTATCTTCTAACTCGGCTGATTGGGTGAATGCTATGGACGAAGAGATCGCTTCCATGGAGAAGAATAAAGTCTGAGAACTTATTGATCTGTCTTCCAATCGCAAAGCGATAGGTAATAAATGGGTACTAAAGATCAAAAGAAAGGCAGATGGTACAATGGACAAGTATAAAGGATAATTAGTTGCTAAAGGTTTTACACAAAAAGAAGGCATTGATTACGAGGAGATCTTTTCACCTGTTACAAATTTCTCCTCAATCCGCATGATCTTGTCCATTGTCGCAAGTTTAAACTTAAAGTTATATCAGATGGATGTAAAGACCGCATTCTTAAATAGTGACTTGGATGAAGAAATATACATGCAACAACCCATCGGTTATGTGGACAAAAAACATCCAAAGAAAGTCTCCAAGTTGTTGAAATCTATCTATGAGCTGAAGTAATCTTCAAGACACTTGTACATGAGGTTCCACTTAGCCATCACTACTTTTGGATTCACGATGAGTGAAGAAGATCATTGTGTATACCTGAAACGGTTTGGAAGATCTTTTCTGATACTATCTCTATATGTAGACAATATCCTGTTAGCTAGTAATGACATGTAATTGTTGATATTGACTAAAGATTGACTATTCCCGAACTTTGAGATGAAAGACCTCGGTGAAGCCAACTTTATTCTTAGGGTAAAAATCATCAGGGATCGCCCTAAGAAATTTTTAGGCTTGTCTCAAGCAACCTATATCCAAAAGATCTTAGAGTAATTCAGATGAAAAATTTAAAAGCTGTTGAAACCCCTATGGATAAAGCTACCAAGCTAGACAGGAAATCGTGTCCCCAGACTGAAGCCGAGAAATTGGCTATGTCCTCAGTACCTTATGCAAGCGCAGTAGGGAGCTTAATGTATGTTATGCTTTGCACCAGACCGGATATTAGCTATGCAGTTGGCATAGTTAGCCGTTATCGGAGTAACCCGGGATAGTCTCATTGGCAAGCCGTCAAACGTATATTCCGTTATCTCAGAGGAACAAAAGACCTAATGTTGTGTTATGAAGGCACAAGCCTCGAGCTCAAAAGATATTCTGATGCTGCTTGGGGTAATGACGCCGACGAGGGAAAGTCTACTTCAGGATATGTATTCTTACTCGGAGGAGGAGCTATCTCATGGTCGAGTAAGAAACAGACATCCACAACTCTTTCATCTATGGAGGCCGAGTACGTTGCATGTTGTGCTGTAATTCAAGAGTGTGTATGGGTTTGCAGATTTCTATTGAGTCTAGGTGTTGTACCGAGTGTTCGTCAGCCTATATCGCTGAAGATAGACAATACTTCTGTCATTGACTTGGCTAAGGACCCTAAACACCACCAGAAATCTAAGCACATTGAGATCAAGTATCATTACGTCCGTGATCAAGTGAGAGATAAGAAGGTCACCCTCAGCTACATTCCTACTAAGGAGATGATGGCTGATCCCATGACGAAACCTATAGCTATAGATCTATTTCAAGTTCACGTCAGGCAGATGGGATTGAGGAAAGCTTGACTGATGTATTTATTTTGTAATACCTTTGATCTTTCATTAATGAATAATACAATCCATTTATTCAGTATTGAACACTAATATAAACTAGATTAGTAGATCATCAACATTTACCTTGATATCATGTAGGATTTCTATTTTTGTTAGTAGGCCGGTCACCCACTCGCACGAGTTAACCAACCTTGAATGTACAAGAAAGGTACATTTGGGGCCATGTTTATATATTGAGGTATGAACTTCCCTTTATTGTGAATAATAAAGGATGAGGATATGAGTGAATTGTATCCACCTACAATCTTATAAAGATTGAAGATGAGACTGATAAGGTCGAATAATATAATCGTATTATTCTGTTACATGTGATCAATGTTATGGCCTGAATTTAGAGCTAGGTTATAAGGTTATGAGATGAGTCGTACCTAATGTAGAATGACCTGCGTATTGTAGACTCGATATTCTCCTAGTATTGTCTACTTTACGACATGGATTGTAGCCACGTGCAGAGACCTTTTACCTACAGATTGCTTTGATTCGATCTAATCATTGTAATGTGCGAGTAGCCAGTCCCATAGGTGACTCTTTGTGTCCTTAGCTACCCTCTTCTTGTGTATATGAGGATGGGATTGAGTGTTGCTACTTTAGTGTACTATGATGAAAGGTCCTTGATTGGACAGACTCAGTTACGCTAGGAAAGCAGTTTAATTAATTCCAAATTACACATCCGCGTGGGGAAGATCTCGTGACAGCTACACCAAGTTTCTAAAACTATAAATACGCACTTGAAGACTTATCCGCCGGCAGTATCGAGTTGTTTTTATTAGACTTTTGCAAATAATATTTTTCTTAAAAAACATATATATATATATGTATATAAGTATTGCTTTAAATTGGCTTTAGTCAAAGTTTACGAAAAATCAAGTTTTCAGAATAACTCAATAAGTTGGATAAGTGCGTATGTTGGCCGAGTACTCTAGATCGGGAGTTAACTCCATCCGGTGTGGTCATGTGGACTAGGACAGGCATTGCAAAGCTTGGGTTATTGAGTACTAGTTAGGTGGTCACTTAGTACTTAAGCACCTGTGAGAAGATTACGGTGATCCAGCTGGTCTCACACCTTTGATTCTTTTGATCGTGATGTTTGGTCTTTGATTGTTATTAGACAAGTTAGATGGACAAATTTTTGTGCCTATCCCATTATGTGATTTAGTGGGAGATGTTGGACGTAGGCCAGTGGGGCCCACTCGTGAGCAATCACTAGTGGGTTTTTTTTAGCTTTTTCCTTTCTGTTGAAATATCAAATTCAATTTTGAATTTGATTTTGGATAGGAGATAGGGAGAAGACCAGATAATCTGGTCTCATCCCATCTCCTTCCTTTCCTATATAAAGGAATACCTTTTCTCTTATAAAAGGCAATCATACGAAATACCGAGAGTATACAAAGAGATATAGTGTGCACAATAATCTATCCTTTTTGGCTTGTCCTTAGGACGATCTAATCCATAGATCGCAATCTGGGGCCACTTATACTATAAGATCAGAGGTGTGAATAGATCCATCTACTCCAGTAGTAGATAGGCGGACCGTTGGAGCGTCGATCTTCTACTTTGTGAGGGTTCCAAAACTCGTGTAGACCGTTAGATCTTGAGGGCTCACCTTCCGCGATTTCCCATCACTAACAGTACTCTCTCCCTTTCTACTCCACTATGTGATGATTCAGATGGTCCACACAGAGAAAATCTAACTCTATGAAAGCAACTTAAAACAATGATCCATATGTTATGGGACCTACAAGATGTTAGACAGTGACATTTCTTTCATGGGGGCCATATGTTATGGTATCTTCTAGATTTATGATTTGGATCATCACACCATGGGGTCAATGTACAAGCCGATTGGGTGAACCTTACTAGCAAATCTCATTTAGTACTAAACTATCACTAGATTAATAATATTCTCTACTCTTTTTCCCTTAATTTTTAACTCGATTATTATTATTATTATTATTATTTATTTTGCTGATATGTTTCTTAGACATGTTCGACTGTTGGTCATAAGAAACTTTGGTTTTGATTATCACATCCAATTGAAAAGTGCGGGGAGGATGATTTGAGAACTGATCACCTATAGGGAACGACATCACGAATTTTTGTTAACATCTTTCCTGCCAACATGCCACTTGTCTATGAAATTAGTACTATGAAAACTATAACCCCCCCTTCTCAAAAATCAGGCTGATCAATTGCTAGGTGGGCCACACCTGTATGTTGATTAAGAACGTCATATGCCCATTGATTCAAATGGAGTGGCCCACTTAATGGGCGGAATAGCCTTATTCCATGTCAGGTGATCTTCATGGTGAGGCCTACCATTTTTGTAGTACTGATGTCATACACAAGTGGTATGTAGCCTGTAGGCAAGAAAGATGGTACAGCACCATAAGTTGTGGTACCTTGCCTGTAGGCGATCGGTTTTATATGATGATTTCTTAATATTGACAGTTCTTTTGGTAATACCAGGCCATTTAGGTTTAGAGGCATACTTAGGATGGAAGTGACGGTTTCAAATTCACCTTTTCATGTTGGTGGGGTAGGGATCCTCAAACAGGGTGCAGTTCTTGGCTATTAGAACTGATGTGGAGATTTTGTGCAATGGTTAGCGGACGGACTCTATAATGCTATAACTTGGGCCTCTAGAAAGTGCATTCCTGCTTTGAAGCCGAGCTCTATTTTGAATGAATTGAGGTTGTGTTCTTGGTTCCTAGTAATCTCATGTAGATTCTAGTAGTTCTTTTCATTGTATTGTTGCATGACTTTCTTACAAAGGAAAATGTTATGGGTAAAATGGGACTGACCAGACTGATTAGGCAACCAGAATGGGATAGAAAATAAAAGGCAAGTAACTCGGAAAAGGAGGTCGGATAAGAGCTTGGTCTAAATAACTGGGCACGATCTACATGATCAGTTCGAGCACCAACCACGAGCAGTGACCGCTCTTGCTGACACCCCACTATCGTGACCAATGAACAACTATAAGTACCGACCCGGCCTTGAAGATGGGCCCCGACCACAATCAACTGTTCAGCACGGTCTGCAGGACCTCGGTCGAGCCGACTTAGAGGTTGACCTCGGCTGTCGATCGCGACCTCCTCGGAAGACGACCACAAGGAGATCTCCTTCGTGTACGAAGAAGATTAACTCCTCAAGATCTTCGCCGAGGATCACGCCGAGGATAATGCCATGTATCTCGGGGATGATTCCTTACATAATACGCGATTGTATGGCAGATTCATTGTCATATATGTAAACAGCACCAAAGGACTATAACTACGAACCCTACAAACAGTAGAAGGTATGCAAAAAAACCCTAGTTTTACTAGACCCAGAGTGCCTGGTCTCACTTTGGCATCGGAGGGTCCCCTACTGCAGCCAGGGTCCCCCTTGTTATCTTGTAGGTCTAGCTGGGATGACCAGATATCAGCATCAACAGAAAACATTGGGGTTTGTTAATTTCACATGGGAGCCCTACCATCCACATGTAGGCATGTCCCACTGCTAGATCTTCTGCTCTAAAAGTCAAGCCGCTAACATATAAGACAAATAGATGGGTAGAAAAAATTGCTTGAATGGGCAGTTTAATTTATACATTGTATGTGACCCATATGAGGAGTGAAATTGCTTATTTTCGAGGCATAGATCATCTTAAGTGTGGCTTAGATTTATTTTTTTCCAAGTTCTATTTAGAATTATTTTTTCAAATTCTGGTTCAGAAGAATTGTCAAAAAGAGTACAACATGTCTTACTTGTCCTCTCAAATTGGGAATTGTTGTGTATTGTGACATGGTTCAAGTGAATCCATTGTCTTCTTTTTTACTTCTTTTAGGAAAGAATGATTATTTAAGAGTGCACTCATTTGGGATTTTTATACTTTCTTTTGCAAGCAATTGGATTTTCATACTTTTTAGAATTGTAAGTTGTGATTTTTGTTTTTGCGGACCCAATCTGGTAGAATTTATTGCCTTTGTTGTCATTGTTTTTGCATTTCTGATAAAGCCCACTTCAATATTATTGCATTTAAATATGAAATTTATTCTTCATTTGGTATTCCAGCATGTAATATAAAAAACTAGTAAACAATATATTGGATTTTTATTTATTTATTTATTTATTATTATTATTTTTGTTTCCTCACAACCTGATTGTATAGGAAGCATTTCCTTTTGGTCTTGTTCTTTTACATTTTCAATAAACTAGAACCCTCAATTTAAAGAGCATCTATTCAATTATCCTGTGTTAATCAAGTTCTCCTTTGGGCTCTCTCCCCTCAGCCCGGTGTAGGTAGTCTGATGTTGAAGTGCAGATGATTTGGCGTGCTGTTGGTATCTGTCGAGAAGGAAAGCATTGTGGCTGTTCATAGTCTTTGCAGTGCAGGTGGAGATTTGGGATTTTGGGATGCTGTTTTGGCAGTTGTTCTCAGTTCTGATCATTCAGCTTCTTTTGCAGGTCTGGCTATGTATGGTTAGTGTGGTATATCTTGCATTTCTGCTGATTCTATGGTTCTTCAGAGGTGAGAAAATGGCAGGACATCCATGGTGTTGTTTGGAGCATCTTGCAGGTTATGTGGGATGTCTTTCTTATATGGGAAGGGGGTTGCTCTGGCCTTGTTTTGTTTTTCTGTGAAGCAGGCTTTTGGAGATGGCTAGTTTCTCTGGTTTCTTGTTGCTTGTGGTGCAGGCGGCTGGGAGTTTGTAGGGGCTGGGATGATGTTTGTTGGAATTGGGGTTTTAGTTCTTCCTTGTTGCTTTATGCAACTTTTTTCTGGTAGAAGTGCCAGAGTTGTTTGTTTGGGCTTGGTGGATTGGGCTGCTAATTGTTGTCAATTACAGCCTTGGTATCAGATGCTCCCTGCTGGACAGTTTGGTGTTGGATGTGGTTGATGGAGGATCTCGGTTTGCTGGGGCTGTTGGATATGGGACGGCAATGGCCTTTTGTTTTGCCGTACCCTGCGTGTTCCATGAGAGCTAAGGTTTGTGGTGATTAGGAGCCCTTTTTTTTCCAGGCTTTTGGCGGTCAGACGCCTGCATCCTGGTTCCAGGTGTTGTTGGGATTGGAGTTAGACTGTTATTTGTTTTGTTTGACAGTTTCGTATTTTTATTTTTATTTTTATGTTGTTTAGCGGTTTATACGATGGGTGTGGCCTGATTTCTGTGAAGCCTGCCCTAAGGGTTGTTCTTGTTTTTCCGATATCAACAAAGTTACAGGTGGTGTGCTCCCACCTTTCTGTAAACAAAAAAGAAAAAAAGGAAAAAGGAAAAAGGAAAAGGTAATTTGTGTTCATTCAAGCTGTCTGAGCAAAAGATAGTAATTCTATTACTGGAAAGAGTTTTGAGAAGGGGAAGAACAAGACTACGAGAGATTGGAGACTGCCTGTGATAGGCAGAACATGATCTCTAAACGAAGAGAAGAATCTTGAACGAAGTAAACTTTCGATGCTACGCGACATAGCTATGGTTATTCTCATGTTTACTCATGAGTCATGGCAGAAAGCTGACCATCTTTCTTGGAGAACATAGGCAGTTTCTTCTTCCTAAATCTTTTTATGAATGCTCATAATGGTAATTGCGATCTTGACTAGTTATAGGGAATTTTATTTTATTTTCTATGTAGTAGTTTTAGTATCTATTAATCATCTACCCCTACTTCATTAGTTTTCAGGGTTTCCTTTAATTTTGATTATTTGCATAATCTCTATATTTGTATATGTAATAAGATACTCCATATTCTAGAAACCTGCAGTGTTCGACATGCGTATCAGACTCACATTGACGCTCCATTTTCTTCTTACATCTGGCAGTATTTATATACATTTTGTTTTGGTCATTGTTTAGCTATTAGAATACATTTCCCTGTTTCTTATGCATATGGTTTTTGGAAACAAGAGGGAATATATGTTTTTAAAAATTCTCTTATTGACGCCCATTATTAAATGCCACAGCAAACAAGTTTCTTAACTTTTTGGTAAAAAGTGTAATGACGAAATCACGCTCTCCTCCACAAATACATAATATACATGCTGACGTGTCGATAGTGCCGGGTGTCTATCAGATTGTGTTTTTATTATGATATCTGTTCTTTGTTCCAAATCGACCCCGTATGAGGTACATCTAATAAAACAACTTTCAATGACATTGTACAGCTGTACAGGCATGTGGGCATGATGGGTTTTCCATGACCTTGTGTCTACTTGTTTCCTCATCGGAAAAAAAAAAAAAAACATTGTTGTCTATGTCCGAAACAGGTATACTTAACATATTGCATTGCTGCAGCATTCTTGTTTGGTTATATTATCTGCCCCTCTTTAAATCATGGATTGGTTGCAATGTGCAAGATCTGTTGTAATGGAATGCTTTTCTCTTTTAGGCTTGTCTTCTTTAAGTGATTTGAGTAGTCCTTAGAAGTATATTCAGGGATAAGTGCCTGAGAAAGAGCAAAAAGGTGATTGTTATTTATTTATTTATAGCAACATAATTACTCATCATTTATTTGTCCAATGAAATGCATTCTAAAATATTTTCATTTACTTGCAACAGGAATGAGGAAATTATAAGTGTAAGATTTCGATTGTGCTTTCTTGGCCATCAGGATTACATATGTTTTTGTGTTTTGATATAGTTCTGTTACTTCTTATATTCTCTTTTGATTCCTAGACTAATTTTGTACCTGTGTCTGTATCTCTTCACTGACAATTTCTCCAAAAATCATTAAGAAGGCAGGATCAAAAGATTGACGTAAAATTATTTTTCAATGAAAGGTAGAGTTACATTCAATCAATAACCTAAGAGGCATTCTACTCGCAAACATGGATCTGCAGACACCCAATACACGTCTCACAAAAAGTTGAAAAACATGCTGGTGATCCAATCCCCTCATCACTGGCCTGATGATGAACGTGTCTTCACCTATGATCAGGACTGTTCATTCATCGGGGGAGCCACACTTGTTTTGAGAAATGGATACTTAAAGATAGATAACGAATGGTACACGGGTGGCCCACCTATTCTCCTTCTTAATGTGATGAACGTATTCTCCACAAGTATGCTTTCACCAAGAGGTAAACCTGATGAATGGGATGGATCTCAAACACATGCCACACTAACACATGTGAGGGCCCTTCGGTTTGTCCTCTGCTGAAGTGCATCTACAAGCACTCCTCTTAACTTTGAATGTAAAATTTCTATGCGGGAATTGGGAAATCAGTTATTACTGTTGCAAGAAATGCTCACTGATGTGAAGTATAGATTGAGGTGGTGTTTCCTCTATAAATGGAGTTTCTACGAGTGAAAAGCTGTTGCACTGTTTGTGTTTGTACTGCATGCAAACAAGCCGAAACATTTAGCCTAAATATTTTTGTGAGCATGAAATGCTTTTAACCGACTGCCCCTTGTCAACTTGGCAAGAGAACAAGAGAGTGGAACTTCGCATAATATAACATTTTTTGTAATTTAGATTTATTTATTTTGGCAGCTGTTGGACCGTACCAGGAAGTGTCAATAATGCAGCCCAAGTTGGAGTAGTGGAAGAATATCTAACAACTTTCTTGATTCACATAAAAATACTAGGTAATTTATCTTCTTTATTTTCAAGATATGCATGCCGTTTCTTTCTTCTGGGTTATAGGATCTATCGATTTAGATTTTATAGTACCTCAACCAGTAATATTAGTAGAAGTAGTTCTGAAAATATTTAGCAATGTCTACAGGGACATTATGTCTGCAGTCACCTAATCACGGCAACATACAGGAGCTTAAGTGAAGATCACAACTTTCTGATGGCTCAATGGTACATGCATGGTTTTCTTAATGTATATGGATAATAACTAGTCCATACATGGATTTAGAGTAAAATTTTTAATCCAAGTTACGGTTATGTTGCAGAGATGCCGCATACATGGGCAAAATTTCAGATACAGGTTGAATCCCGATCTCCAATCTACCTATTGACAACCTGGCTACAATTTTGCCCCTTCCAACAAATACTATTCTATGAATGGATTTGGCCAAATTTCCATCCAATACAGCTAGGATTAGAGAAGCCAGACCTGGTGCCTCTCATCCCTTCCATGTTCAAGTCTTTGAGGGAAAGGAGGGATGCAAGTCGAAGTAAAGGTTGTCTTCTCTGCAATTGAGGGTCTGTGGCTCAGTCCATTCATGAATGAGGTTGACTTGACTGCATGGTCAGATGATCAAGACCACCACTCAACTGCTCGCCCATACCGTTGTGGGTGATTGTTGGAAGGCTCACTGATGGTAGAATCTGAGCTACCCGACTTAAAAGCTGTATAGTCAAATTATCAAGACCAAACATCTGCTCACACCTACCGTTTATGGGTGATTGTACAAAAAAAGCATGTGGATAAAGGAGAATACTAGCTGCCTGATTTTCTGTTGAATGTGGACTATTGGCTGATATTTGTCATCACCCGTTTTCTGAATGTTGAAGGCTGTTACTCTGACAATAGGATTGTCTGATTGATGTGATATTTATACAGTTACTTGTCAACAGTAGGGCTTATAAGATTGACTTACCAGATGACACACCCACAAGCCATGCAGGCCTAGTCAAGCAATAGACACTTAGGTATAAGGGCAAGCTCCAAATTGAAAATGAATCAATAGGCCTTGCAAATTCTATGTCAATGGTGGGAAATCTCGTCTTCAAAAGGGATTCTTTAAATTGAGCATGGATGTTCTTGCGAGTTCATCAGCCGCTAGGCTTTATGAATAGGTTTCGGGAAGCAAGAGTCACTTTACTAGCTGTTTGTAGCTCTATCCTCATATTGAATTAGCAAGCCAATGGATGGATGAATGTTTGAGTAGAGGTAGAAAGAGAGGTGGTATTTATTTTATAATGCATGTAAAACAGATCTTTAGTCTAACTGTTATGCTTGTTACAAATAATCAAGTAGATTTTATGTGCTATACTCATAAGGAATTGAATGGCCATTTCATTTACTATTTGGTGTGGATCTCTCTGTTTTAACTTTTCTTCATACTTGTGTTTCGAGTTTTGCCAATGCCAAACAGCTCCAATTTGCTGAGTTCAGTTCAATGTCGATTCAGTTCAGTACACTGATTCTGTAAGGCTATGTTTGGAAATGCAAATGATTTGAATTGCAAACGCTCATCCGATCTGTAAATGACAAAATTGTAACTAATGTGCTGAGTTCAGTTCACTGTCAATTCAATTTGAAACGCTTACTAAGACTGTGTTTGAATACAGAACTGATAAACACATCGAATCAAGAAATGACTGTTTTCGAACTACTTGCCTGGGTTTAGTTTGCTATCAAAATCTGGCTTGATTAGTAGACAGTTGTTGAACTTTCAATTCTAAGCCCATCCCTGGGTTTGGAACTAAGCCCAAGTCTATATATGCTTGAACCAGACTCAAAAGCCCTGATGG
This sequence comes from Magnolia sinica, assembly GCF_029962835.1. Lineage (NCBI taxonomy): Eukaryota > Viridiplantae > Streptophyta > Magnoliopsida > Magnoliales > Magnoliaceae > Magnolia > Magnolia sinica. The sequence goes on along the minus strand of NC_080587.1, from coordinate 20,282,411 downwards.
GCTGGCCTGATCTATTTATGATGCTAGTGTCTCAATGAAAGAAATCAGCTGGACTTTCAGTGATTTCTTACCCCAACTCATGGTTGGAGTGGCTAGCTTGAACCAGGGGCTTGACCCATAGTTACATCCCTCTCCTACGGGTTCTCTGGCTTGTGGATATACCTTACCTTTTGCTGAGTCTTCTTAATTTCCATCCACCTATGAGGTTCTGCCAGAGTGTTTGTTGCTGCATCGTGCATGTGTATTCATTCATGCATGTTCTAGTTGTTGTTGTTGCAGCATGGTATCAGTACACAAGAATAGGAGCACTCAAAGAGGTAATTAACAAATGATTTTCTAATGAGCCTAAGTCTAATAGAAAGCTCTGTACGTTTACAATGTGTATCTAAGCATGTTTAGATGGATATGAGTGCAGTATAAGTGCATCTAGTGATTAAGTCTAAGTTCGAATTTTAAATTAACAAGCGGGAATATTTTAAATTAACCACATAATCATGAGGGTCGTGGTATTAGAACACTGGGGAATTCAAATTCCCCTAATCCAAACGACACTTGAACGTTCTTGGGAGTTGGGAAGATGAAGAATTTATTCTTGAAAATCTTTATTAATTGAAAGCATTCTTCACATCTCATCTTCATGGTTTGGATCTTTAAGTGTGTTCTTTCCTTCATTACGTTCATCTATATAAATGTGGTCAGATCCACTAAATATCTTTGCAGGATAAGCTTAACCTACAAGCCATTTGTGGGGCCACTATGATGTTTTATTGATAGTCAATCTGTCTATCATATGTGCCACTCAGGTTATAGTTGGCTGCCAAAAATTAGACTGATTGAAAACCCAGGTTGGCCACACCAGGGAACTGATAGGGGACTATAAGTAATTTTTGGGTCCAAGGTTTCTACTAAAACAGGACCTAAAACCCCTTTTCCACCCAGTAAAGGTTATGCTTAACATACAATGCATCTTGTGAGGCCTACCTTGTTGATTTCACTCCAATCCGTCCATAACGTGTAACCCCTCAGTTTTCTTAGAAGCACAAAAATCAGGCTGATGCTCTGCTCAAATGGGCCACACCATGTAAAATCATTTACAAAATCATGAAAATCTTGTGGTGCATGTGGATCACTTTTTTATTTCTTTTTTTAGATCGCACCATCACACTCAGACACGCCACGTGGGTACTCAAACCCATGACCTCAGTATTGAAACCCACAGGGTCTACCATTGAGCCATGAGTAGGGATCCTAGTGTGTGGACCACCTGAGTATTGAAATGGCCTGATTCACACATCTAGAAGTTATATCCACCACACACACACAGTCTTATGCCCACTTACACTCACAAAATTCTAGGATTGGATAAACCTTAAAGATGGATGGTCTGATTGGACCTATCTTGAAAATACACAGTTTGATTGGACCAATATTGAAGATGAGCAGTCAGATTAGACATAACTCGAAGATGAATGATGTGATTGGACCGATCTTGAAGATCAACAGTTTGATTTTATTGATATCAAAGATGAATGGTTTAATTGGACTGACCTTTAAGATCAACAATCTGATTGGATGAACTATCTGATTAAACAGGTCTTGAAGATTAATGATCTAATTTGACCAATCCCAAAGATGGACGGTCTGATTGGATGGTTTTTGAAGATGAATTGTCTAATTGGAAACATTTCCAAGATTAAGGGTCTAATTGGAATGATCTGGAAGCTGAATGGTATGATTGGACCGATCTCAAAGATGAACAGGGTGTCTAAGAGTTACCTCATCAATCAATGGTTCATACCATTTAGTAAAATGCCAGGAACCTGACCCACAATCCATTTAACCGTAATCACGTTTGGCTTGATTGACCCGACGTAACATGATGTTGCTTGGATTTAAGAATGGAATGTGGGGTTAAAGGTACATACATACAGACATACGTACAACATATATTATGATTATGTATCTACATTCATCCTTCATTCTCGTTTTAGGTTTGGGCTGGCTCGGGTGGAAGCGGATTGGCTGGTGTACCACACACCACTGACCTGGCTGGTGTTTTCATGTCACCAAGTTCTGTGGGTCTTATCATGAGGTATGTGTTATATCCAAACTGTCCTTACAATTCTAGTCCATCTCCATCCCAAAATCAAGATCAACCTTCACAATGGATGACAATTCTATCTGTATTTATAAGATATAAGATTGTAAGCCGTGATCAAGTGCCCTTGAAGAGGTCCACACTCTTCAAGAGTGGAGCTTCTAAGCCACATTTTCCAACTAGGAATGCTAATATAATTGATATCGCTACATTTCTTTGCACATAAAAATTTCCAAGAACCAGTAACTCGTGATTAGATCATCTAAAGTCCTCTAGCTTGATGTTGACTTAGCTTTCTTCATGCTGTAGAAATTCATCCATGACGACTCACCTGATACATGGGCTAGCCTAATTTTCGGACGAAGAATAGGGTTGGTTAACGAGTCAAGTGGGGTACAATACATATGTATGGCTTAGAAAATTTAGCTGAAGGTTTCCAACTTGTCCATTTGTTTCTAATATCTTCAGCCATACAATGATATGATCCTTGATATAATTGATTACAGAGCAGAATTTGTGTAGCCAACCAATTAGTTGGTCTAAGACTTAGATGAAGATGATGATTTTATGATATTAAAAGAAGCACGAGCTGATTTTGATGAGTGATCTAGTGGGTAATTGATTACTGCATATGTGCCAATGTAACACATGTAGATCCAAGCTACTTATTAGGTAGTGGCTGTAGACGAGAACACGCTATTATGGTCCAAAAATCAAGCAACCCATATGTTAATTCAGTAATCATGGATGATTTGGACTGGGCATATAATTTGTCAGAGCTGGCAATCTTGTTTATTTTGGTCGAGGTTTTAGACAAGGTGACCAAGGGAGAAAGACTGATAAATTCTGCTTTTGCATTGTCAAACACAAGTACTGCTTTGATATGGAAGACTCAATTAAATTCGTTGTCTCAATAGGTGTTGAAGAGCTTGATCTCAATTTTTTTCGAGGTTGGTCCAAAATCAGTCTTCTCTTGAGTTCCGAAATGCATTTTCAATTACATGGATTCGCTGAAACTTAGCCCTCCTGAGGGCTAGCATGTTGAGCAGGCCATGATTAAGAAAAAGGGCCATAGATAATTTAAGACATCCAAAAAAGCAATACTGTACAAGCTAATCTAGATAATAAGGTGCATCTTCAAGCCCCCCACATCTGCTAAATGTGTTGTCGTCCATTTTTTAGTGTCTCACATATGCCACATGTGACACTATCAATCTACAGGAGACGGTGCATCAAATGTGTAGGACCACCACATGTGATTGTCCTTCAATCTCTATTGTGGGTCGTAGGAGAATAGCCTATTTAGGTAGGCCTTAGTTTGATAGATACATCCAAAATAGCCTATTGGAACAGAAATTTGATGGTAACCAAACTAGCCCTTCTTGGTCCTCTCAACAAGTGTGTGGGACATCTGAGTGGTGAATAAGCTGGCCACCACAGGCCAAGATGACCAGATGTACAATCATGCCATTCCACTCATCAGGTGGGGCACAGTTACATGTTGGATATGAATCATTGGTGAGCTTCCTTATACCACATCACACATTGTCATCTTCACAGTAGGGTGCCATCTTAGGCACCATTCAGATGTCCCACACACTTGCCTAGTTGGCCTGTTTAGTGATCAACTTCTTTTTGTGTTGCAGATGCTCATGGGATCAACAGAAACAATGTAAAGAAAACATCCAAGCAAGTGCAGCTGAAGAATTGGCAGGGGTCATCAGAAGAGCTGATGTTAATCCCAGTAGCAGCAAAGGCCGGATGCAGAACAAATGTAGGAGATCCTATAAATGTAAACAACTAATGCCTTGTTTGGTAAATGCCTAAAAATGATTTGATCTCATTTTAGTTAATTATTTGTTAGAGAACTCCGTCTATAATAATAATACATAATCATTAACAGGGAATGTTTGCTTGAGTAGAGGAAGAAGTAATGGTTGTGTTTATTTCAAAATGCATATTAAGCAACTACCCAAGTCTCTTGTAGTAGTATTAACTGTTATGTTTGTTACAAGTAATCAAATGAGTTGGTTTTATGTGCAATACTTCTTATATGTTCAAGGAATCCATATGTCATTCTGTTTACTGTTTGGTTATGTATCTTTCTGTTACCTTGAAATTTGCTGATGCCAAACAGCTGGGGTGGGAATACTTACTGTGGTGGGCCGTCGCCAAAATAGTGGGTTTCAAGAATTTATGAGATCCCTCAATATCAGGATTGAAGATTAAGCCTTAATCCTAATATTGGCTGGCCCCATGCCCTTCATATCAGATCTGTACGTATGGAGCGGCGTTTTCCTAGCTTAAATTGTGATTAAGGGGTTAAAACCCTGCTTCTCGTGAGGAATTTCAGTTGGAGATATGGATCCACTTGAATTGCCATCAGGGCATGATCCTGATTGTTGGCCGAATGGGCCCCTTCCCAAACAGGTCATTTGGTTCATTTATACAGGCTTATGCCATGCAACTTGCAAGGTCCCTGTTCTGGTACTCGCCATGCCTGTAGTGATCCAGTCCATGCATCTGGTGGGCCACGCCGATCGGGAACAAATGTACAGTAGTCATCACACAATATTAAAAATTTCAGAGGCCAGAGGTGTGATCCCATCCAGCCACCAATATATTTTCATTTCCCAACTTGGGTGGGCTCTGCAGGGTTGGTGGCTCTGTGTTACTTTTTAAATTATTGCAAGTGGTTATTTGTTTATGTTACTGTCTTGTCTGTACCACTTTTAAAAATATTGCAAGTGGATATTTGTTTATGTTCTCGAAGAGGTACGTTGTTTCCTGGGTATTTCCATCGTTTATCCTTCTATGTAAAGGTCTGCAAGTCAAGTCAACAACCACCCTTTTAAGCACTACTTAAACAAAATCACCAACAGCTTCCTCTAAGAAGAAGATAGCGAAGCGCATAGAATGAGATTTTGTAAAGGTCATCAAATCAAGTTACTTGTTGAGAAAATCACCAGCAGCTTCCTTCAGTAAAAAATTGCACATATGAGGCAATTAGGACCTCTACATAGTGGCCACTGTACCAACAATCATAATCAGTAGATCTGCCACATGAGAGATAAATTACATGTCTATGTTGAAGAGAGGCTGCAGATCGGATTATCATGATTATTTTGATCATTGAGGCTTTTGGGCTGTGGCCTATTCCACAGAGCACATGAGATAAAGCATGCATGTCTATGGTGGTACCTCAAATTGCATCCCATCACAAAACCTATGGTCACAAAAACCTAACCAAATGGGTTCCATCAAGTGACCAATTGCAATCAGGATCACCATACATGTCTATGGTGGAGATTGGAGTGAATATTATTTGAGGTGTCCTTGAGGGAGAGCTTCCTTTCCTATTTAAATATGAGCAATCAAAAGTATTCTGCATTATCTAGAAGGTGGCCCACTACATTGTTCTCATGAAAGAAACAACATTGGCTGCTTCTTTAGCCTTCTCTTTTGATTCCTTTTTCTCCCACCATTTTCAGTTTTTGGACATTTTCACAATACCAAGAAAAGATGGCAAAGCATTTCTCTCTGCTTTTATTCAAACAATATTGTGAAACATGAATTCTCAATTTCGACACAATTAAGGGCCTGCTACCTGTTGTTGAGCCCATTCATGGATGAAGCCCACTTGGTTGAATGGTGAGATAATCAAGACAACCCATCAGCTCTCCACCAAAAACAAAAAAAAGATTGACTAGAGAATCCTAACTACCCAATATTCTCCGTTGAATGTGGACTTTAGGCCGATTTTTATGATTAGCCATTCATTTGAAGGCTATTACTTGGATGTATAGGATCACCCAGTTGATTTCATATTTATACAGTTCCCATCAACCATAAGATTCATGAAATTGATGGATAAGATGATCCACCCACGAGCCACAAAGGCCTAGTCAAATATGGATAGTCAAGCACAAGGGCAGGCTCCAAATAGAAAATGGGCTAATACGATTCTTAAAATCTATGTCAGGGGACCATTTGTAGCTCTATCCTTCTATTGCATTGGCAAATGTTTGTGTGAGTGGAGGAAGAAGCAGAGGTTGTATTTATTTCAGAATGCATATTAAGTAGCTACCCAAGTCTTAGTATCGATTGTTATGCATAATATAACAAGTTAAGTGAGTTTAGAGGATCCAATATCAGGATTTTGGATTAAGCCATAAATTGCAATTTTGGCGGGACCCATGCTCTCCACTTTATATTTGTACATGTGGAGCCTGATTTTCCTGGTTTATATATATATATATATATACACCGTATTGGGATTTCACCACCTATGGATACCTGAACCCTTGACCGGGTGTTGAAACTCCCCAGAGTCTACCACCAGAGCAAGAGTAAGGATCCATTTTTCACGGATTAATCACACTATAGATCATTTTATTTTTTTCTTTTCTTTTCTTTTTTCCGACACTTTATTGTGATCCCGGATTGCGATCTATGGATCAGATCGTCCCAAGGACAAGCTAAGATGGACAAACTCTCGTGCACAATGTTTCTCTCTCCGTATACTCTCAGTATTTTGTATATCTTATGTTTATGCGAGAGAGAGTGCGTGCCTTTTATAGGAAAGGAGGGGAGATTGGATGAGACCATATCATCCGGTCTTATCCCTATCTCCTATCATAAATCAAATTCAATTTGAATTTGAAATATAACAGAAAAGGAGAAAGGCCAGAAGACGCCTAAACATGTGGGACCCACCCACTAGTGATTGCTCACCAGTGGGCCCCACCGGCCTACGTCCAACATCTCCCACTCAATCACATTGTGGGATAGGCACATTAATTTGTTCATTTAACTCGCCTAATAACAATCAAAGATCAAACATCACGATCAAAAGAATCAAAGGCGTGAGACCAGCTGAATCACCATAATCTTCTCACAGGTGCTTAAGTACTAAGTGACCACCTGACTAGTACTCAATAACCCAAGCTTTGCAATGCCTGTCCTAGTCCGCATGACCACACCGGATGGAGTTAACTCCCGACCTGGAGTACTCGGCCAACATACGCACTTATCCAACTTATCGAGTTATTCTGAAAACTTGATTTTTCACAAACTTCGACTAAAACCAATTCAAAGCAATACTTATATATATATATATATATATATATATATATATGCTTTTTAAGAAAAATATTGTTTGCAAAAGTCTAATAAAAACAACTCGATACTGCCGGCGGATAAGTCTTCAAGTGCGTATTTATAGTTCTAGAAACTTGGTGTAGCTGTCACGGGATCTTCCCCACGCAGATGTGTAATTTGGAATTAATCAAGCCGCTTTCCTAGCGTAACTGAGTCTGGCCAATCAAGGACCTTTCGTCATAGTACACTAAAGTAGCAACACTCAATCTCATCCTCATATACACAAGAGGAGGGTAGCTAAGGACACAAAGAGTCACCTACGGGACTGGCTACTCGCACGTTGCAATGATTAGATCGAATCAAAGCAATCTGTAGGTAAAAGGTCCCAGCACGTGGCTACAATCCACGTCGTAAAGTAGACAATACTAGGTGAATGTCGGGTCTACAATACACAGGTCATTCTACATAAGGTACGACTCATCTCATAACTTGATAACCTGGGCCATAACATTGATCGCATGTAACGGAATGGTGCGATTATGTTATTCGACTTTATCAGTCTCATCTTCAATCTTTATAAGATTGTAGGCGGATACGACTCACTCATATCCTCATCCTTTATTATTCACAATAAAGGGAAGTTCATACCTCAATGTATAAACATAGCCCCAAATGTACCTCTCTTGTACATTCAAGGTTGGTCAACCCGTGCGAGTGGGTGACCGGCCTGCCGACAAAAAATAGAAATCCTACATGATTTCAAGGTAAATGTTGATGATCTTCATACCTAGTTATATTAGTGTTCAATACTGAATAAAAAAGGAATATAATATTCATTAATGAAAGATCAAAGGTACTACAAAACAAGTACATCAGTCAAGCTTTCCTCAATCCCATCTGCCTGACGTGAACCTGAAATAGATCTCTAGCTATAGGTTTCGTCATGGGATCAACCATCATCTCCTTAGTAGGAATGTAGCTGAGGGCGACCTTCTTATCTCTCACTTGATCACGGACGTAATGATACTTGATCTCAATGTGCTTAGATTTCTGGTGGTGTTTAGGGTCCTTTGCCAAGTCAATGGCAGAAGTATTGTCTATCTTCAGCGATATAGGCTGATGAACACTCGGTACAATACCCAGACTCAATAGAAATCTGCGAACCCATACACACTCCTGAACTGCAGCACAACATGCAATGTACTCGGCCTCCATAGATGAAAGAGCTGTGGATGTCTGTTTCTTACTCGACCATGAGATAGCTCCTCCTCCGAGTAAGAATACATATCCTGAAGTAGACTTTCCCTCGTCGGCGTCATTACCCCAAGCAGCATCTGAATATCCTTTGAGCTCGAGGCTTGTGCCTTCATAACACAACATTAGGTCTTTTGTTCCTCTGAGATAGCGGAATATACGTTTGACGGCTTGCCAATGAGACTGTCCCGGGTTACTCTGATAGCAGCTGACTATGCCAATGGCATAGCAAATATCTGGTGTGGTGCAAAGCATAGCATACATTAAGCTCCCTACTGTGCTTGCATAAGGTACTGAGGACATAGCCAATTTCTCGGCTTCAGTCTGGGGACACGATTTTCTGTCTAGCTTGGTAGCTTTATCCATAGGGGTTTCAACAGCTTTTGAATTTTTCATCCTGAACCGCTCTAAGATCTTTTGTATATAGGTTGCTTGAGACAAGCCTAAAAATTTCTTAGGGCGATCCCTGATGATTTTTACCCCAAGAATAAAGTTGGCTTCACCGAGGTCTTTCATCTCAAAGTTCGAGAATAGCCAATCTTTAGTCAATATTAACAATTGCATGTCATTACCAGCTAACAGGATATCGTCTACATATAGAGATAGTATCAAAAAAGATCTTCCAGACCGTTTCATGTATACACAATGATCTTCTTCACTCATCGTGAATCCAAAAGTGGTGATGGCCAAGTGGAACCTCATGTACCATTGTCTTGAAGATTGCTTCAGCCCATAGATAGATTTCAACAACTTGCAGACTTTCTTTGGATGCTTTTTGTCCACATAACCCATGAGCAGAACTCCCACTCTCCTGAGATACATCGGGTATTTCAAAAAGTTCTATTGGAACCTTTTGCTTCATTCGGCTTAGGTATCTATCTTCAACGAAGGTCACGTCTCGGGATTCTATCTCAATCCATCGTCCATGGTCCTCATAAACTAGAACGTATCCCTTTGAATGCATAGGGTACCTAATGAACACGCATTCAATGGTTTTACTATCAAGTTTACCTCTATGTTGAGTAGGTAGCAAAACATATGCCAATGATCCCCAAGGGCGTAGGTGGGCTAAAGAAGGAGGCCTCCTAGACCACATCTCATATGGAGTCTTAGGAATGGATTTGGATGGGACTCTATTAAGGACGTTAACAGTGCGTCTCCCCAGAATATGGTAGAGAGATTGGCTTGTGCCATCATCGATCTAACCATGTCCAATAGTGTCCTATTCCTTCTCTCTGCAACACCGTTTTGTTGTGGAGTGTAAGCCATTGTGTACTGCCGAACAATTCCAACGTTTTCACAATATGATTTAAACGTTTCAGATGTATACTCGCCACCTCTATCAGATCGAAGGGTTTTAATCTTTTTCTCAAGCTGATTTTCCACCTCAGCTTTATATTTAAGAAAACAATCAAAAGCCTCAGATTTGTGTGAGATGAGATACACATATCCATAGCGCGAGTAATCGTCAATGAAAGTGACAAAGTATTGACATCCGTTTCTGGCATGTACATTAAAGGGTCCACAGATATCTGAATGGATTATCTCTAGTGTGCCCTTAGACCTAGCCGCTTTGGGAAATGGTTTCTTCGATGTCTTTCCGGACACACAATGTTCACAAAATGGCAAATCAACTTTGGATAAGGAGTCTAACAGACCAGAACGTACTAGTCTTGTCATACGATTCTTTCCGATGTAACCTAACCTCGCATGCCATTTTTGAGATTCAGATACTACATTTTTATTCGACATAATAGATAAAGCAAGAGGGGCATTATCACAATCTACGTCTAGAATAAATAAATCTGAAATTAAATTTTTCCATGTAAAGATGAGGTTATTCAGTCTCAAAAAAACTCTAATCCTAGAAAATTGAATATCAAAACCATTAAATAATAGCCTAGAAACAGAAATTAAATTCCGACGCATCCCCGGTGCAAAAAGAGTATCACGAAAGATTATTGTTTGCCCTATGCGCGTACGGAGATGGAGAACGCCAATCCCTAGTACATCTTCAACAGCGTTATTACCCATGTACAGCTTGTAACTTCCTTTGGCTACAGGCTGGAATTCCTCGAGTCCTCGACGACTCTGTGTCACGTGCTTTGTTGCGCCTGAATCCAAAATCCACTCGTTAGATATAGTATCAACGGAAAGGATTTCAGAACAAACGCCTACATACAAAGTATCTTGTGACTGAGAAATTACCGTCTTTTTGTGGGCACACTGCCGAGCATAATGGCCGGAATTTTCACAGACAAAGCAGATTATTTTTGTCTTTTTCTGCTTCTTCTTTCCATTCCCCTTCTTGAGATTTGGAGCAGGTGTTGTGGTCTTCTGTTCTTGATTATTCTTCTTCGCCTTCTTGCGAGCTTTGAACCGTTTATTATTAGCTTTTCGCTTATGGGTCTCTGCTACAAAGGCCTTGGCCGAACCTGGCTGAATTGCATTCATATCAACCTCACGTACCAAGTGGCCACAAAAGTCTCTGAACGTAGTGATTGAATCAGTATGGTTCAGAATTCTTTTGATTTGGGCCCAAGATTCAGGCAAGGAACGGTGCATGGCTATAATCTTCTGATTTTCAGTCAATTTGCACCCAACATTCCTAAGGGCACCTATCATTTGCTCCATCTTACGAATATGATCTTTGATGGGACAGCCGACAGGCATCCTGTACTCCTGGAATTCCAATTCCATTGCCCTAACTCTCGCATCTGACTTCTGCGCATAGGCATCTGTCAGTGCTTCCCAGATTCCCTTAGCGGTTTCATGCACTTCATACGTAGGTATGAGTTCTTTGTGCATAGTGCTAAGAAGGACATTACGGGCTGAACGATTTTGTTTTCGCCACTTATTATAGCGAGTCATCGCAACCCTATGTTCTTGTAAATTTCCGTTTTCAGCTAGGATGGGTTCCTCTTGAACTACATCGAGTGTGTGAGATATGTCGTCCTCGTCCAGAAGGCATCGCACTGCTCGGGACCAGTCTTCGTAGTTGTTGCCGTCGAAATGTTGTCCTTTTAGTTGTTCAGCGATTAACGCTTTGGTGGCCATCTCTACATTGCATGAGTATCACTACTTAGCTATGATCTAAGGTATTGACACTAATCATCAGCATTTCTACGTGTTATATAAAATTTCAAAGTATAAAAGCAGTTAACACATCTTAATGAGATCTGAAAGTCCACATACCCGAATGGGCGGTGTAGAACAATCAAGTTCTCTAATTAAGATGAGATTTAATGCTTTTATAAGAATAAATTTATATAACGTGCAACCTTCCATTACATGGTTGCATGCATCATTTGGTGTAGGAGAATAAACTCCCACTCAGGTTATGCACAACCTTTATATTTTAGGGAGCATCTAAGCACTAAGTTTTATAATTTCTAATGGAAAATGTAGGGGGCTATGATCTAAACACATCAAGCCTTATATCACACATATTATTATCAGAAAAAATAAATAAATAAAGAAAGTGCTTAAATATGAAGAGAGTTCAATCTTCACTAGTGATCATGTGCATTAGAGATGGATCTAATCATCACCGTTAATGATCATTGTTGATGATGGATCCTTTCATCAACATTGATCATCATGGTTGATGATCGTTTCGTTCACTAATGAGCAATAGATCAACAGTGTATGGTACCAACACGTGTATGGTACCAACACGTGTACACATGTATAGCATGTATAACACATGTATGGCTAACACATGTATGTATAACACATGTTTGGCTAACACATGTATGTATAACACATGTATGTATAGCATGTACAGAATCTAATTAACGTATACAGGTACAACATGTATGGTAGCATGTACAGGATCATGTATGGTAACATGTACAGTAGCATGTACAGGATCATGTATGGTAACATGTACAGTAGCATGTAAGTGTGAACTTGATAATTAACATGAATGGTAGCCAACACGTGTACAACACGTGTACAGCAGCTAATGTACAGTGGCTAAATAACACGTGTACTGCAGCTATACAGATAGCCAACATGTGTACAGCAGCTATACAGATAGCCAACACTTGTGAAGCAGCTATACAGATAGCCAACATGTGGACAGATAGCCAACACGTGTACAACAGCTATACAGATAGCCGACACGTGTACAGCAGCTATATAGGTAGCCAACATGTGTACAGATAGCCAACACTTGTGAAGCAGCCAATACGTGTACAGCAGCTATACAGATAGCTAACACGTGTACAATACAGCAACTTTAAAACATGTATGATGTATGATGTACAATACACTAGCATGTACAGGATCATTGTACATGATTGATTGTTACAATATAGGCATTAACACATACATACATGCTGGTGTACATCAATGATTGGCTGGTGTACACGTATGCAATATAGGCATAAACTGTCCAGATGTTACAATGTGGCATGAGATCTTTTGTTTATAGTGGTCCACCTGATTTGTGGATCTGCCTCATTTTTAACCCCATATCATTACACGATACATAGAAAATAATGAACGGAGCAGATTCCCAAGAAAGCATCATAAGTGGACCCCACCTATCCAACCCAAATTAAAAAAATCCTTTCACGGACAAACAGGAATGGGTGCAGAGTTAATGGGTTTTTATCCCATCTCTATGCTCCATATGTGGGCTGTCCAGTCCATAGACCCATTTAAAATTCGGGCCCGTGGGCTAAAATTATTTTACAAAACTAATGGAGGGTGTGGATTTATCGACAATTCATCACGGTGGACCCCACTTAGATTTTTAAAATCCAACCAGAATCTGCTGCATCCTGTAACAGCGCACGCCTATTTCGTCTTCAAGCGAACTTCTACTGAAATTCTCCACCGAAATTCATGGGGCTGAATAGCTGGGGTGTTGTACATTAGCCAATCACGTGTACAATACAGCAACTTTATGGATTCTGACTAGTGGGTCCCACCGTTAGTTAATGCCTAAGAATTCTAAGTCTGTGACTTATATCCATAGCACACATCCTTAGAATTTATTTATATGACAAGTGATCTGTAGCACATTGTACTCATAATTCTAAGTATGATTTAACTCACATACGTAGAATTGATATTAATAAAAGGCTCTTATTACTGTAATGGATTAGCTAAGAAAACAATCCATTGTGCACATTGTACACACTGATTGATTTGATACTAAAATCATAGACATGAATCTTGTCAAAAAAAAATCTGAACCGTCCATTTCCCTCATATGATTTTAGGGGTTGGGCCATTATTCCATTCCTAAAGGAAAAAGACGGGCCACTTACCTTTTTAGATGATAATAATCGGAGATCCGCCGTTAAATATGCTCTGATACCACTGTTGGGAAGCGCGGAAGGTGAGCCCTCAAGATCTGACGGTCTACACGATGTTTGGAACCTTTACAAAGCAGAAGATTGACGCTCCAACGGCCCGCCTATCTACTACTGGAGCAGATGGAACTATTCACACCTCTGATCCTACGGTATATAGTGGTCCCGGATTGCGATTTATGGATCAGATCGTCCCAAGGACAAGCTAAGATGGACAATCTCTCGTGCACAATGTTTCTCTCTCCGTATACTCTCAGTATTTTGTATATCTTATATTTATGCGAGAGATAGCGCGTGCCTTTTATAGGAAAGAGGGGAGATTGGATGAGACCATATCATCCGGTCTTATCCCTATCTCCTATCATAAATCAAATTCAATTTTGAATTTGAAATATAACCGAAAAGGAGAAAGGCCGGAAGATGCCTAAACATGTGGGACCCACCCACTAGTGATTGCTCACCAGTGGGCCCCACCGGCCTACGTCCAACACTTACTGCCGTAGTCTCTCCCCAGAGTCTACCACCAGAGCAAGAGTAAGGATCCATTTTTCTCAGATTAATCACACTATAGATCATTTTATTTTTTCTTTTCTTTTTTCCGACACTTTATTGTGATTGAGAGGTTTAAACCCTGCTTTCTTGTGGAATCTGAGATGAAGATAGGGGGCCCCACCTGAATTGTCTTAGGGCACATGAGATGAAGCATATACGTGTCTAAGGTGGTACCTCGAATTGCATTCCATCACCAAATCCATGGCATGAAAACCTAATCAAATGGATCCCATCAAGTGAACAGTTGCAATCACGATCACCAAAAATGTGTATGGTGGAGGTTGATGAACACAAATTCAGGTGTACTTGAGGGAGAGCTTCCTTTGAAATATGAGCAATTAAAATTCAGTCAACATCCTGCATTATTAAAGAAGGTGGCCCACCAAATTTATGTTATAAAATCACCAGCATTGTCAGATTCTCGATGCGTTCCATGTGCTTTCTTTATTTTTCTATTTTGACACACTCTCTCTCACTTCATGGAAAATAACATACATAGGCCACAGTTTCATCATTCTACCTTCCACGTTATCACTATTTTCAGATCTTGGGCATTTTCACCTGTGTTGAGAGAAGAGTGTGCGAAAGAGAGAGAGAGAGAGAGAGTTCCTTCTCCCCTTTAATCTTCTTATTCCCTTTACTTCTTCTACATCATCACAAGTGTCGTGTGGTCGACCCGTGTGGACGGCTTGTGCCATCCTCTTCTCTTATATATCAGAGGATTTGACAGTGCTCTCTTGGCATCATCTACCTCCAATAGATCGGGGAGAAACCTCTTGATTTAGAGGATCGGCATCGGGTTATTTATTGCAGAAATCTATCCACACGATCGTGATTATACCAAGGTAAGATCTTAACCATCCATGTTAAATCATTGTTAGAAAACTGTTCTTATCTCACATGGAGTGCTCCTAGGAATTGGATCATTAAAAATAATGGGTTTTAGTTGCATTTATACCCAAAGAATCCAAAACCAGCTCAACTAACCAAGAAAATAAAATGCTCCAAAAATCATGCCAATCCAACCATAATGAGAAGTTGGAGGCTCATGCTAGATGATTGAGTTGAATGGATGGCTAGGATGTATGGGATGGATGGGTTTGGTTAATTTAAAAGGACCTCCTTTTTGGTATATGACAATTTGAGAAGCATTCGTTGAGACTTCTATATATATATATATATATATATATATATATATATATATATATATATATATATATATATATATTATTTTGTGGATATCTCGTCGTGATTTCATAGATTTATTGCAGATACCCTGAACAAGAATCCAGCTTCTAATAACACCATTTATCTTTGAGAAAATGACGGTTTTACCTCTATAACATTGGCAACCAGTTGTACATGAGTGTGAGGTCATTGGTGTAGGTTATGCGACCGGTCCAACTGGCTCATCCTACCTGAAAATCAAATATTCAAGTGGGCCACCATGCAAGTTTCAAGGCTTATTAGTGATGTATGTGCCTTAAATCCACACCGTCCAACCGTTTTGAAAGCTCGTTTTAAGTTATGATCCAAAAATTGAACTAGATTTATATCTTCTTAAGTGGACCATACCACATGAAACAGTAGTGATTAAATCCCCACCATTAAAAACTTCATGGGGGCACCAGAATGTTTATTTTCCATCCAACCCGTTGATAACGTCAAAATGATCTGAATGAAGAGACCACCCAAATGTCAGCTTGATTCTAAACTTTTGTGGCCTACCAGAAGTTTTCAATGGATAGATTTCATTTTCACATGGTAGCTCATGAACCTTTCGGGTCCGTTTGGCCAGGTAGATTGGAAGGGATTGAATGGTATTTGGATGGATGGCATGGATTTCAAGGCAATGATAGTGTTGTCAGTGGATTGTCTGAGGATCCATGGGATTGTTATATCCTGGGATCCCAGTGTCTGTTTGGCACCCCTGCCCAATCCTGTGATTAGACCTTCTAATTCCTTGAACCAAACATGTCCAAGGCAAATTTGAACGGATTAGGGTGGATTGGATGGGATTTAAAGGTAATGATGATGTTGTCAGTGGATTGTCTTAAGATGCATGAGATTGCTATATCCATCACCCAGTCTGTTTGGCAGGCCCGGCCAATCCCAGGATTTAACTTCCAAGGGATTGAATGTCTACCATTGAAATCCTTTGGCTTCATAGTAGTTTTGGATCAATTATTATGATATTTTTGTCCTCTTTCATCTAGGTCTTTGTGACCTTATGAATAGATTGGATGGAAAATAAATATTATGGTGGGCCCTAAAATATTTTAACGGTGAGAATTATTGTCCCACTGCTATTTGTGGTGTGGTCCACTCGAGCTTTGGAAATGACTTATTTTTGCCCTTATATTCTAAAATAATCTTGCCTAATGTATGAACGGTGTGGATATAATAAATACATCATTGTAGGACCATGTATCTTTAATATCCTTTGAACAGTTCGGGCAACTCAGAGCTTGATGAGCGTAAGCTCTCATCTTCACAGAACACGTACACACACCAGCCAGTTCTGTGGTGTGTAGTAGACCGGCCAATCCGCTTCCCTGTTGCTCAATCCATTCATGGATGGAGCCCACTTGGTTGCAAGGTCAGATGATCAAAATCACCCATCAGCTCACCCAAAAAACAAACTGCATAACTCTCATATTCCTTGATATTCTCTGTTGAGTATATACTTCAAGCTGATTTTCATGACTAGGTGTTTGCTTGAAGGGTGTTATTTGTATGTATAAGTGTTACATCTCATATATATATATATATATATATATATATAAAGAAGTTTGTAAAAATTCAGTTTTTAGTGTTTTGGGAATAGTCTCATATCGGAAAGGAGTGAAGAAAATTTTGTCTTAATAGGTAAGGTGTAGTGTGGCTGTAAAGGCCCTAGTGGCATATTTTGCACTTCGCCCTTGTTGCAAATGGGTCGCTCCCTCGAGAACCAGTGCGAGATAGATGTGACAATGGCCATGGGTCAGGTGGTTAGACTTTTGCGGGTAAGAGGTCTGGGAGAGACTTGTCTACGTTACATGGGGGCTAAAACTAATCATTTAAGAGGCATGGTGTAATCTCATGCAGTAATAAACCGAACCATGCAGAAACTGCTAGATGTGGCTAGCTCAACAATCATAAATGGTTAGCCACTAAGTCTAAACGGCTAGCATGCAGCTAGTTTTCCCATTTCTAAAATGGTTAGAAACTGCTAAATAACGGCTAGTTTCTCAGCAACAGTCAGAAACGGTCATTTGGAGTTATGACCATGGACCAAAACGTCCAGCTACCCTAGCGTATATAAACAAAGCTTGGATGGTTCATTTTACCATCATCAACCACTCGAATTACTCTCTCATATGAACTAGTAAAGCTTAACAGTTTTCTGATTAAGCCCCTAAGATTCAATATGAACCTTCACCAGCAAGTCCTCAAGAAATAAACTAGTGTATTGGTCTAAGCTAGCAATTTCTTTTCTGAATTTTTCTTTGATTTGGAATTTTTCTTTAAGTTTTTTAATCTGCCGGCAAACTATGTATGCAGAGTTCCATTAGCAATTTCTTCATGCTCGCTAAACGTAAAACCATACACAGGCTCGTCGTATCCTAAAAGGTATATTGCATGCAACTTGTCAGCAGTGTCCATTACTTTGAGAAGGGGCGAATAATGCTTTAAGGACAGCATGATCACACATGCTTCAGTCTGTCTTTAACATTTTCGGTTTCTTTCCTTATTTTTTCACTTTATATTTGTACATGGCTTGCCCATTCTCTCGCCGTGCTACTTTAAAAGCTGTTAAAAGACGATTAGAAAAACCCTAATCTTAAACTAATTCCAAAACTAGCCAATCTCAGAAAATGCAACCGTTGGTCCCTGGCAACGGCGCCAAAAACTTGTTCACAACCCCAAGTGTAGAGTCGCGATGTAGTAATAATCTCGGTGAGACCGAGGTCGAATCCACATGGACTAATCTCATGAGTATTCTGAAAACAACTAGAAGTAGAACTAGAAAAAGATGTAAAACTAATTCTGAAGTGATTGAGAGCAATTGTGATTAAAGCGATTAAAACTAAGAATTCAAAGGTGGGAATTAGGGTTTCCAAGGATCCACTTGTGGAGATCAGAGAAATCTATTATTTGATTCAAGGACATAACTGAAATCAGAGTCCTATCTTATCCAGTTGGAAAATATAGCAATTAAGATCAATCTGAATTTCTTTTGACCTAATTTTCAAAAGAAGAGAATTATGATAATTGGCAGGGATTCCATCACCAAACCATGCCCATGAGACAATGGCAAACAACAGGCTTTACCAATCCCATAATCTTTAAACATGGAAAGAAGATACTAGCTATTGCGGATCTATCGTAATTTGAGTCACAATAAACCATTAAAAAAATGAAAGTATTCCTTAAATATCAAACTAAAATCAAAATAAGTTCATCAATAAACATAAATCAAAGGAATAGAAACATCGATCATGCTACAAGCTTCACCTCTTAGCCCTAACTAAGAGGTTTAACCAACCATAGACATGATTGGACCAAAGTCTCTTAAGAAAAACATGAAAACAACTAAGGAAGAAGAAGAAAAACTCTTGGCGACGGCTTCTCCACCTTTTTGCTCCACTCCCTAAACCCTAAAAGATGCTTAGGAATATTCTAGAAAGTTTTATTTATAGTTGTGGAACTCTAACTTTCGCACCTAATTGGAAAACTCTAGAAATCGCCTCAAATTTACGCAGTTTGCTAAAATAAACTTCACTCTGTGTAATTTTTCAAAATAAACTTCACTTTGCGCAATTTCATAAAATGATCCAAAGGTTCAGAATATACTTTTTTAGGACGATTTTAGGATTCTTTTTCTTTACTTCAAATATTTGATTCTCTTCATTCCTCACTTGATTTTCTTGGATCTTTAGCATGTGAATTCTTCAATCTTAGCCTTCTACGATCCATCCCTTGCTTTTGTGATTCTTGAGTATCAAATCCATGCTTTTAGCACCTATTTCAATCCAAGCTCTTAAATTAAGCTTGCAACATAAACATGAGTAAAATAGAACATTAAGCATTATTATGTTCATAAAACCAAGTAATAAATGGAAGATAATATGCAATATATACTCCCAATTCCTCCAAACTGCTCCCATCTACTCCCATCCAAAAGACCCCATCATAGGTTAAGATCATCCGATTAGTGTGAATTTAAGCTGGTGACCTACTTACAGCTGAAATAAATTCTATAAAATTTGTAATTTGATTAATGAATGATTAAAAATGAATTTAGAACCCTTTAAATAGGGATACCAAGCCTTGGAAGAAATTTCAGAATTAAACTACAACTAAAACTCCCTACAATTCGTGACTTACTATAAATAATAAATTTACTATTTATGGTAAGTGTCCCATATGGCTTAACCATGTTATTCTCCTAATTTTTCTATACACTTTTCATATTGGACACAACTCTTAAAGCCCAACGGATGAAGAGTTATAATCAAACCAAAGCATACTAAAAATATTAGAAATGGAAATAAATATGAAATTCAACTATTGATATGATGGAATCTCGCAAATTCGGCGTGGGTAACCTGGAATAGCCGGGTTGGTAGGCTAAAGTAGCTCATCCTACCCCAAAATCATATATGGTACGTCGAGTAACTCATTCCAATTTGTGAAATATGCCTGTTTTAAGGTTCTGACGGTCTTTATGACTTCTGGCTTTTATCGGGCTTTCTTTGGTCCATCTTGAACATGAAAGTGTCCTGACCCGCTCTAAATAAGTTTCAGAGTTATTTATCCTCGTCCTACACCATATCCATAAAAAAAAAATTAAAAAAAAAAAGAAAAAAAAAAAAGAGAAGAAAAAAAGAAAAAAGAGAAAGAATAAAAGGAGCTAATAGGCCTCTTAAAATCTAGGGATTTTTTCTATTGGTCACAGTCTTTTGTGCTGCAGAAGAAAACCTCCTTTTTTTAAATTATATTTTATAGAACCATCTACTGTTTTCACTGTTAATCTCCATCATCAACCGTTAGTCTCCCATTTAAAAGCATTCGGAACAGTGCACACTAGCCTCATTAGTTTGTGAGCCTTAAAATGAGGCCCACTGTTTGTAAGAAATCCACGGTACCACCCATCAATTTCGCCATATCATTTTAGTGTGTGAGCCCAAAAATGATGGAAATCCAAAACTCAAGTTGGCCACACGGCAGGCAATAGTAAAGAGGAAAATATGTACCATTGTAACATTCCAAGGGTTTATTGTGATGTTTAGATGCCATCCAAAATGGTCATAAGGTCATTCCCATATGGATGAACGGAAAATGCAAAAATACTATCCTGATCCAAAACTTCTATGGCCCCACAGCAGGCTCCACAAATGATTGAACGGCCATTGTTCGCGCCTTCCTGCCTTGTGGCATACTTCAATTTTGGATCTGCCTCATTTTTTGTCCCACCCCCTAAAATGACATGGCAGAATGGGGTGAAATTGTCTTAAACATCATGGTGGGCCATTCAATTAAAACTCATTACTAATGCATGCATCATGCATGAATGTTAACTGGATTACTCGGTAGTACTGTGACACAAATCTATGGGCCATATGATGTATGTGTTTTATCCATACAGTCCATCTGTTTTACCAGCTCATTTTAGGGCATGAGCCCAAAGATAAGGCTGTTCCAAAGCTCAAGTCAACCACACTAATGAAAACAGTGGGGATAATGAGGCCCACCATTGAAACCTACCTAGGACTTATCATGATGTTTTTGAGATATCCACCCCATCCATCTGTTTTTCCGGCCCATAATAAGGGGTGGCCTAAAAATGAGGCAAATTCAAAACTCAGTGAGCCACATAGGATGAAATAGCGCAATGCCTAGTGTTGAAACCTTTTTGGATCCATTGTGATATTTACATGCCATCTAAATTGCCTTACCCCATGATGAAGGTAGGGCTCACCATGATATATTTTGAGAAATTCAACCCAGGCATCCATTTTTTAACAACTCATGTTAGCGGGTGAGCCAAAAAATGAAGCTGATCCAAATCTTTGGTGGGCCACATTGAAGGAAACAGTGCAAATTGAATGGCCACAATTGAAATTTTCACGGGGCCCACCATGTTGTTTATATGCCATCCATACCGGCCATAAGGTCATTCCCACTGCCAGAAATCATATGGAGAAATGATTGGCGGGATGGATATTTCAAAAGATTATTGGACCTCATAACTGGGCCCACTGCCTAAAACGAGCAGACAAAAATGGCCAAGAAGGTGTATTTCTCAAAACATCAAAGTGAATGCAGATTGGATGAGATTGGATGCGATGCCCACTAGGACCTAGCTAGAGATGGACCATCCTCTTGGGAGCTCTATGGAGCCCACCTTGAAGTATGGGTTATCCATGTCATCGATCCATTTTGCTGGATCATTTTAGGGCAAGGTCCCAAAAAGGATGCAAATCAAATGCTCAAGTGGACCACACTACAGGAAGTAATGGTGACAATGACACCTACCGTGATGTTTATTTGCCATCCAACATATTCATAAGGTCACATAGATCTAGATGAAGGGAAAACATAAATATTAGTTTGATACAAAACTTTTGTAGTCCCCAACAAGTTTTCAACAATAGGTGTTGAATCCCCATTGCTTCATGTAGTGTGGTTCACTTGAGCCTTCGAACTGCCTCCTTTTTACGCTCATACTCTAAAATGATTGGTCAAAATGGATGGAAAGAGTAGATAAAACACATATATTGCAGTGAGGGCCCCTATCAGGACCGTCCGTCTCTAACTAGGTCCTGGTGGGGTAGTACCCAATCTGAGTCCCATCAGGGTGAGGCATTTATGTTTCAAAGGTGCGCCGGTGTAGTTTCAACAGCGGGAGTCCAATACCATTGTTTCAAGTCATGTGGTTGTTGAGTGTTAGATATGTCTCGTATTTGGGCCCACTCCCTAATGAGATAGTGAAATTGTTAGAGGGGCTAGATTTCTTTAAAACATTATGTTGGCCACATTAATTTTTAGAGCTCCTCTAAATAGTTGTTAAATACCATTGTTTTGAGTCGAGCAGTCCACTTGAGTGTCGGATTGCCTCATATTTGAGCCCAGCCTCTGAAATAAGCTAACAAAAATGGTGAGTGGGTTGGATTTCTCAAAAACATCATGGTGGACTACATGAATTTTTGGAACTCCTCCAATATAACATTGGGTGTTCAATACCACTGTTTTAAACCATGTAGCCCATTTTAATTTTGGATCTTCATCATGTTGGGCCCACTAACTAAAATAAGTTGGAAAAACTAGTGCACGGGATGGATTTCTATCACAGTGGGCCATATGAGTTTAATGAGCTGAAGAAAATGGGGGCAGGGTGGATTTCTCAAAAATATCATGGTGGGCCATGAATGTTTCAATGGTGGGCTAGTGTTGTTTCATCCGTGGACTGCATGGATCCGATTTTCTATTTGGACAGGCAGCGTTCTGTTAGTCAAAAGTCAAATATGGAAAAGGCAGCTGTTTTTTCAGAAAGAGTCTAAAATTGGGCCATTTTGGGCTTATGGCCCAAAAGGGAGGTGGCTGAATGCAAAAATCTCTAACTGAATTGGTCCTGATTGTGCCGGATGATTCCCTGCCAAAAGAGATCATTTGTTGCTTTTATACATGCCTATTTTAAACCTTAGAATTTAAGCAATGCATCTAGCGGAAATGTTATAACCTCCCTATTCTGGTACTTGACATCATGTGGTGATCCTTGGTCCATTTGGTGATCCTCGGTACTCTCGACAGCAATCAGCAAAAAAATTGCCATTTATATTAAAGAGAGGCTGTAGATGAGATGAAGCATACATGTCTATGTTTCTACCTTGAATTGTTTCCCATCACTAAACCCATGACAAAAAAAAAAAAAAACCAAATGGGTCCCATCAAGTGACCAGTTACAATCAAGGTCACCATACGTATCTATGGTGGAGACTGCAGTGAACACAATTTGAGGTATTCTAGCCTGAGAGCTTCCTTTCCTATTGAAATATGGGCAATTAAAAGTATCCTGCTTTCTCAAGGAAATTGGTTCATCACATTGATGTTATTAAAGCAACAACATTGGTATCTTGGTGCTTTCCATTGGCTTTCTTTATCTTTCTCTTTTTGTTCATTTTTTTTCCCACTTGATGGAAAATAGCATATAGGTCCACAGTTTGATTATTTTCCATTCCACATTTATCACCATTTTCAGTTCTTTGGCATTTCCACAGTACCACGAAAAGATGGCAGAAGCATTTCTCTCCGCTCTTGTTGAGACAATGGTGGGGAACTTGAATTCTCTACTTCTGCAACAGTTTCAAACAGCACGGGGTGTCAAGAAAGAATTGGGGAAGCTTAAGAGCACATTGTTGACGATCCATGCAGTGCTTCGAGATGCGGACAAGCAGCAAGTGAAGAGTGATGCGCTGATGGATTGGCTAATGAAGATTAAGGATGTGGCCTATGATGCAGATGACTTGATAGATGAGTTTGTAACAGAAGTTTTTCACCAGAAAGTGAGGACTCAGTCTGATACGATGCATAGGGTGCGCAACTTCTTTTCTTTTCCGAACTCACTTGTATTTCGCCTGAAGATGGGGAGTAGGATAAAGGAGACTGGGGAGAGATTATATGCAATTGCAGAGGAGAGGAAGTTCCATTTGAGAGACGGAGCTGTAGATCCACGGGTCAATATTGAAGAGAGACTGCAAACAGACTCTTTTATTGAGTTGGAAGTTTTTGGCAGAGATAAAGACAAGAAGAAAATTGTAGAGTCGTTGATTGATGTTAGTACTCAAGAAGATGCCTCGATCATCCCCATAGTCGGTATGGGGGGCCTTGGGAAGACCACACTTGCTCAATTTGCTTACAATGACAAGAGGGTAGAAGAGCATTTCGAGCTAAGGATGTGGGTTTGTGTGTCGGACAATTTCGATGTGACGAGGGTAATAAAATTAATCATTGAATCAGCAACTGGTAGCAAATGTGATCTCGAAGGCATGGATTCACTGCAGCATGGCCTCCAACAAAAGCTAAGTGGGAAGAAGTTTTTACTCGTGTTGGATGATGTGTGGGAGGAAAATCCTGAGAAGTGGAATTCACTGAAAAAATCTCTCAGAGGTGCTAGGGGTAGTAAAATCATAGTTACTACCCGTAGTGAAAAAGTTGCTTCAATCATGGGCACTCTCCCTTCACCGTACTATTTGCCAATGTTATCAGAAGATGATTGTTGGTTTCTGTTCAGGCGACAGGCGTTTGGGCATGAAACACAAGGACCTCCAAACCTTGAAATACTCGGAAAGGAAATTGCGAAGAAGTGCAAGGGTGTTCCTTTGGCGGCAAAGTCACTCGGAAGCTTGATGTACCGTGAAACAGGGGAAAGCCAGTGGTTGTTTGTCAAAGAAAGTGAGATTTGGAATCTAGAAGAGAATGGCATTTTACCTGCCCTAAGGTTGAGTTATTATCATTTGCCATCGCATTTGAAGCAATGCTTTGCATACTGCTCATTATTTCCAAAAGATTATAGAATCGAGAAGGAGAAACTGATCCAACTTTGGATGGCCGAAGGTTTCATTCAATCATCAGTCGGAAGTGACCCCATGGAAAATATCGGTGGAAAGTATTTTAATAATCTATTACAGAGGTCCTTCTTTCAGGATGTTCAGAAAGATGACGATGGGAATATAGTATGGTGCAAGATGCATGACCTCATGCATGACCTTGCATGCTTTGTTGCAAGGCCTGAATGCTCGATTGTGCAGGTCGATAATGCAGAGAGCGTCGATAACAAATCTCGCCGTTTGTCCTTGGAGTGTGGGTATAGCTGGAAGGTCCAAACATTCCCAAAGGCCTTAAAGAAAGTAAACCATTTGCGAACACTGCTTCTGCTTGAAGGAAGAAGTTTCAGCATCCCTGGTAATCATTTTGTACATTTTACGTGCTTACGCGTGTTAGATTTAAGCGATGCCAACGTTACTCAGGAGTTGTTGGTTTCAATCGGCAAGTTGAAACACTTAAGATACCTCGACCTGTCTTATACTAATATAAAATCCCTTCCTGAATCCATTAGCACCCTTCCCCATCTGCAAACCTTGAGACTCTTGCAGTGTTATTATCTTGCAGAGTTACCCAGGGACATGAGCAAAATGACTAGCTTAAGACATCTTGAAATCAGTCCACATCAGAGATGGACCCATATGCCAGCTAATATGGGAGAATTAAAGTTCCTTCAGACCTTGCCAATATTCATCATTGGTAAGGATAGAGGATGTGGTATAAAAGAGCTGCAAGACCTAAACCTTCGAGGAAGCTTGATTATTCAAAACCTCGAGAACGTGATGTGTAGAGCAGATGCACAGGAAGCTAACTTGAAGGAGAAGCCAAACCTTCAAAAGTTACACTTTTCATGGGGTTCATGGGGTCAAGATATTGATCTTAAGTTGGCAGGAAATGTTGAGGAAACCCTTGAAGGTCTCCAACCACATCCGAATCTCAAAAGGTTGAAGGTTGAAGGGTACGTGGGTGTCAGATTTCCTATTTGGATGGGTTCTTCATTGCTCTCGAATCTGGTTGAAATCTCACTGTTCTATTGCAGAAGATGCGAACAGCTCCCCCAGCTTGGCCAATTACCATTGCTTAAGGTTCTTGTGATACGGGGAATGCATGCTGTGAAATCTATTGGCAACCATTTCTATGGTGACAATGTTGCAGAGGGATTCCCGTCGCTGGAAAAACTCAGGTTGGAAGATATGCCTAATTTAGAGGAGTGGTCAGGATACAACGGAAGAGAAGTACTCCCCTGCCTTAACCGATTATTTGTCGGCAGATGCCCAAAGTTAACAACACTTCCATGCCTTCAGTCTCTGAAAGAATTGACATTGACTGATAGTAATGAGATGTTGTTAGGTTCAGTGGCAAACCTAACCTCGCTTTCCTACCTGAGTATTGAAGATTTCAAGGAGCTAAGGTCGTTGTCGGGTGGGTTGTTCCCAAATCATACCCGTCTCTTGACCCTACAAATTTGGGGATGCCCAAAGGTTGAGTCTCTGTCGGGGGAGCTTGGAAACCTTGCTGCTCTAGAGTCTCTGTCTATTTATTTTTGTGATGGGCTGGTATCATTGCCGGAGGAGTTACAAAACCTCACCTCTCTCCAGAATCTATATATTGCAGGGTGCGATGGTCTAACGTCCTTGAGACTACAAGGCTTGAGCTCTCTTAAACATCTTACCATTCGGTATTGTAA
Source organism: Magnolia sinica (assembly GCF_029962835.1). NCBI lineage: Eukaryota > Viridiplantae > Streptophyta > Magnoliopsida > Magnoliales > Magnoliaceae > Magnolia > Magnolia sinica. The sequence continues at coordinate 20,255,806 of NC_080587.1, read as the reverse complement.
AAGCCTAACGAGTTTGATGGGGGGCCTGCAACACCTCACTGCCTTACAATACTTGGAAATTACGGGATGTCCGGAGCTGGCTTCTTTACCAGAGGATATGCAACACCTAATGTCCCTTCGACAACTTAGAATCTGGGACTGTGATATGTTGACATGTTTGCCGGAAGGGCTAAAACATGTCACAACACTGCAAGAGCTAAGTATCCGGGGTTGGAAAAGTCTAACGGCTCTGCCGGAGTGGATAGGAAACCTCTCCTCGCTTCAATATTTGTACATTAGCCGTTGTGATAAAATGGGGTGTTTGCCATCCGGGTTGCAACTCCTAACAAACCTCCAAACTCTACAAATCAAAGGCTGTCCCCAATTAGAGAAGCGATGCGAGAAGGAGAAAGGCGAGGATTGGCAATACATAGCGCACATCCCAGATATCGGCATTGGATATACCGAATCCGAATCCGAATCCGAATCCGCGAGAGGAGGTAAAGGGTGTGGTCGTCTGTTGGGGTTGAAGAGGAGATAGCATCAACGCTCTCCTTCCTTCCTTCATTCCTCTTCCCTCCCTTTGTAAGTATCGCACTTCTCACTTAAACCTATCTATCTTTGCTTTTTAATTTTCCTTTAACTATTAAGTAGCAGAAAGTACTCGGTCTGTTTGGCTCGCTGTACAAGTTTTAAACTGTGGTACAAGCGTAATGATATGCTGAGGCGGCTGTTTGAAATCTTTGCGGAAGAGCGAATTTCATCTAGCTACACCTTCATAGAAGTGAAAACTATGAGCCCCAACATGATGTATGCATTGTATCTACGCTGTCCATTCATGATCTCATATCATTTTAGAACATGATCCCAAAATTGAGGCAGATCCAAAGCTCAAGTGGACCAAACCAAAGGAAGCAGTGGGAGTAACCACACAACACAAAACAGCGGGTTCTATGGTGGTGTGATTACTCCCACTGCTTCCTTTGGTGTGGTCCACTTAACCTTTGGATCTGCTCCATTTTTGGGTTCATGGACTAAAATGATATGAAATCACGAATGGACGGCATGGATATAACACATGCATCTCACTAATGTATTTGACCTTCCATATATGAGCCATAAATCTTTTTTAAACAAACGCCTAGACATAGGTATTGGGAAAACAAACAGCCCAAAGGGTGGTGAAGTGACTCATTAGTGTATGACCTACACATCGTTCAGTAAAATCAGAATGACCTTGGGTGGTGTGAGGGACTCTGCACTAAAAAATGCAAAATCAGAGCTTTTTAGGAACTCTGCAATAAAAATGCCCAAGTTATTATTTGGAGACTTATTATCATTTCAATTAATTGTAATTCAGGAGTCCGATGGAGATACACAGGGCATCAAGCACTGACAATTCAAGAGCTCATAATAATCTACAGCTAACGCTACCCCGATTGCTTGCATGGTTGAGGTTATTTTGTGGATAACAAGTTCAAATCTAAGGTAATTGACTTTATGATTATTCGTTTAAATAGAATTAAATTAAGTCACTAATGCCCAGGTCTAATAGAAAAACTATGTAAAATGATGCAGGTTATATTATTTGATCGACTATCATAACCATGGTTTTACAGCTAGAAGCTGTATTTTAAGGTTTATTTGAATTAGTGGAATCCAAAACATAGATTTGAAAAGAAAATTGTGGAAAGAATCATCATATCAGCAGAAAATTGTTTCTTTTCCACAAATATTTTTTGGATTCCACTGATGCAAACAGACAGGTAGATCGTCCTTTTATGGACATTGGCTTATTCGACTAATTAGATCAGCCAAAATTCCATGCTCAAAAATCATACATTGGAGGATGTTATTAATTATTATCCAATAATATACGTACCATCATTACACATACCCTATAATGAAGTAAATTCCAAAAGAACTATGGGTCTCATTTATGCAAACTGAAAAACAATCCGTGTCATACAAATTCTATATCTATCCATTGTCAACCACTTCCTTTTTTGGTAGATGCATTATATGGCTCCTAATTACTTTCTATGGTCAACTGATTTTTTTTTTTTTGGCAAACAGAACATTCAAACAGCATCATTTTGTTGAGGAATGCGAGTGAGAGTTGTACAAATGAGATGGTGAAGGGGATAGCAACACACGTACCAATGTGATACTCTTGTGGGAGATTGAACAAGGCCGCTGATGATTGAACAAAAAATCAGGCCAGTCTGCTTATCAGGTGGGTGACAAGTGTAGTTGAATGTGAGCCAGTGATTATCTTCTTTTCAAAATTTCCATTTTTCTTTTACTACTTTGGCACAACCGACGTGTAGACCACACTGAGTTTTGGAAGTTCGTATACACTGTGGAATGCCATGTTTACATAATTTGATGTTTGCTAACAGGGCTTTCTCCCCTTCTGCCCCACTATGTGATGATTTAGATCATTAGATCATTCATCTAGAAGCTTGAACGGAAGATGGTCCACAAAGAGAAAATCTTATGTGTATAAAAGTGACTTGAAACAATGGTCCGTATGTTATGGGACCTTGAAGATGTCACATCAGTGAGATTTCTCTCATGTGGGCCAAATGTTATAGGACCTTTTACATGTATGGTTTGGATCATTATACCATGGAGTGAACGAGCAAGTTAATTGTGAGATTCTTGCTGATATATTTCATTTAGTACCGTACTGTCACTAGATTAATAATCAACTTCTCTATTCTTTTTTTGCTGATATATTTCTTAGACATATTTCAGTGTTTTCCACACTCTTGTAAGAAACTTTGGTCTTGATCATCACATCCTATCGAACAGTGCGGAGTAGATGATTGAGAATTGATCACCTACCAGCAATAGTACCACTTGTTGTACCATAACATTTTTCCTGCCAATATGCCACTTGTATAGGAAATCAGTACTATGAAAAAATATATGCCCCCCTTCTAAAAAATTAGGCTGATCAGATCAATAGGTGGGTCAAACCTGTCTGTTGAGTAAGGCTGTCATCTGTCCATTGATTCCAATGGTATGGCCCACCTGATGAGCAGACTGGCCTGATTTTTGTGCCAGGTGATCTTCATGGTGATGCCTACCACTTTTGTAGTACTGCTGTTATGCACAAGCAGTATGTACTATGCTGGTGGGTTGCAACACCATAAGGTGTTGTACCTTGCCTGTAGGTGATCGGTTCTCGGGATGATTTCTTAAATTGTTATATGATCATTTCTTAATACTGACAGAAGTTCGGGATTAGAGGCATGCTTAAGGATGGCAGAAACAACATGCAATTCTTCTTTTCAAGCTAATGGGAAAGGGATCCTCGAACAGAGCGAAGTTCTTGGCTATTAGAACAGATGAGGAGATTTTTGTGAATTGATAGCAGACGGAGACTCTATAATGCTATCTCTTAGGCCTCTAGGAAGTGCATTCCCGCTTTGAAGCTGAGCTCTATCTTGAATGAATTAAGGTTGTGCTCTTGCTTCTTAGAATCTCATGTGTAGAATCCCAGTAGTTCTTTTAATTGTATTGTTGACTTTCTTGCAGAGGAAAATATTGGGGTTTGCTAATTTCAAATGGAAGCCTTGCCATCCACATGCAGGCACATGTTCCACTCTTAGATCTTCTTCTCTAAAATCAGGCCACCAACATACAAGATGAATGGATGCGTAGAAAAAGTTGTTTGAATGGCCAGTTTACTTTATACATTGTGACCCACATGAGTGAAGCTACCAATTTTCGAGGTACAAATCATCTAAGTGTGTCTTGGAATTTTCCAAAGTTCTCTTTAGAATTGTTTTTCAGTTCCATTTTCAAATAATTATTGAAAAGAAAACAGCCCATCATACTTGTCCTCTGAGGGTCCTTTCTCATGTCTCAGTGGTATACTCACAAGAGTCTCAACATGAGGTCATGGATTTGAGTATCCATTGTGGTGAAATTCCATTGTGGTGTGAGTGTGTGGGTGTGGGTGGGGTGTGAGTGCGTGTGTAAGAAAAAAAATACTTGTCCTCTGGAATTGTCAATTGGTCTTATGTATTGTGACCTGATTAAATTGAATTCATTGTCTGCCTTTTTCATTCTTTTAGGAAATAGTGATTATTTATGAGAACAATTATTTGAGATTTCATACTTTCTTTTTTAGGCAATTGGATTTTCATACTTCTGGAATTGTGAATTGTGATTTTTGTTTTTGCAGACCCAATCTGGTAGAATTTATTGCCTTCGTTGTTGTTGTTTTTTTATTTGATAAAGCCCACCTCAATCTTATTACATTTTCAATAAAGAGAATTTATTCTTTATTTTTTATTCATATCAGTTGATGTTCGACATGTGATTTCAAAAAGGACAAAACCCATTCACAAACTTCTTTTATCAAATCAAGAATTGGATTTTGTTTCTTGCAACCTGATTTTGTAAGAAGCATTCCCTTTGTTCTCATTCGTTTACATTTTCAGTAATCTAGAACCCTCAATTTAAAGAGCATCTCTTCAATTATCCTGCTTTCATAAAGTGCGAATTAGGTAATATGTGGTCAATTGAGATGTCTGAGTAATAAAGAGTAATTCTGTTACTAGAAAGAGTTTTGAGATGGGGAAGAACAAGATTAAGATAGAGAGATTGGAGACTGCAGGTGATAGGCAGAACACGTTCCTAAATGATGAACGAAATCTTGAACAAAGTCAACTGTCAATTCTATGTGACACAGATATCTTTTTTCTCATGTTTACTCATTAGAAAGCTTACCATCTTCGTTGGACGCAGGTAATTTCTTCTTCCTACATCTATTTTACGAATGCTTAGAACGGAAACTGCAATCTTGACTAGTTATAGGCAAGTTTTTTCTATGTCATAGTTATAGGGAAATTTTTTCTATGTTATCATTTTAGACTTTTTGTATCTACTAATCATAGATCCAGACATCATTAGTTTTCAGGATTTCCTTTCATTTTGATTATTTTCACATTCAATATATATGTATATGTAATAAGACACTATATATTCTAGAAAATTCAGTGTTCAACACCGTCGACACTCAATTTTCTTCTTACATCTAGCAGTATTTATGTACTTTTTGGTTGGGTCATAGTTTAACCATCGGAATACATTTTCCTATTTCTTATGCATGTGGTGTTTGGAACCAAGAGGGATTATATGTTAATAAAAACATACTTTGATTGACACTCATTATTAAATACCATGGCAGAGAGAAGTTTCTTAAGTTTTTGGTAAAAACTGTGATGACGGAGTATTACACTCTCCTCCAAAAAAACAAAAAACACACACACACACACACCGACCTGGCGATAATGGTTGGTGTCTATCAGCATGCATTTTTAATAGGAGCTCTTCATTCCATATTGACCCCATATGAGGTACCATATAATAAAACAACTTTCAATGTTATTATACATCTGTAAAGACATGTGGGCATGGTGGCTTTTTCCACGACCTTGTGTCTAATTCCTTGTTTCCTTGTTCGAGAAAATACTGTTGTCCATGTCCAAAACAGGTATACATATATGTGTCCATATTTCATTGTTGCAACATTCTTGTTTGGGTACAGTCTACCCCTCTTTAAGTCCTGGATTGTTTAAAATGAGTAAGATCTATTCTGATGGAATGTTTTATTCTTTTAGGCTTGTTCTCTTTCAGTGATTTTAGTCATTGAAAGATATTCGAAGATTAGTCCCCGAACAAGATAAAAAAAGGTGATATGTTTATCTTGTCTGCAGCAAGTAACATAATTACTCATTATGTATTTGTTGGATGAAATGCATTTATGAATACTGAAATCTTTTCAATTACTTGCAACAGGAGTGACGGAATTATGAAAGTTTGGCAAAGATAGTGTTTTGTTGACCATCGGGGGTATGCATGTGTTGTTGTGTTTTGATATAGTGCTGTTGCTTCTTATATTCTCTTATGATTCCTTGCCTAATGTTGTGTCTGTGCATATCTCTTGACTGGCATTGGCTCCAGAAATCATTCAGAAGGCAGGATCACAAGATTGATGTGAAATCTTTTTCTGATGAAAGGTAGAGTTGAATTCAATCACTAAACTAAGAGGCATGCTACCTGCAGGCATGGATCTGCTGACACCCAATACAAGTGTCTCATGAAAAGTTGAAACACGTATTGATGATCTAAGCCCTACATCACACTGGCCTCATGATGAATGTGTCTTCACCTAGGATCGTATGTCTATTCATCAGGTGAGCCACACTTGTATTGAGAAAATGGATAGTTAAAAGATGGACAATCAATGGTACATGGTTGGCCCACCTATTCACCTTATTAGTGGACTGACCATATTTTAAATTAGGAAACTTTCACCAAGGGTTGGACCTGATGAATGGATTCGATCTCATACACGCATTCCATACTGACACGTGAGGGGCCTTCTGTTTGTACTCTGCAGAAGTACAGATACAGGAAGCATTCATCTTAACTCCATCAAATGAAAATTTTCTATACATTGTCTAATATTTTCAAATTTGTGTCTGCTTTATTTATATACTATCTCCACTACAGCCAAAGAAATGGGTTATGTTCATAGGAATGTATCAACTTGTAACCATAACATTCTCTAGAAGTTCAGTTAACAGTTATAGTATCACTGCCTTATGTGCAGGAATTGCAAAATCCGTTACAGCTGTTGCAAGAAATGCTCACTGATGTGAAGTATAGATTGAGGTGCTGTTGTTATCTATAGCTGGAGTTTCTAGGTGTTAAAAGTTGTTGCACTCTGTTTGTATTGTATGCATTGCATGCATACACGCACGCACATGTAGCCTAAATATTTGTGTGAACATGAAGTGTTTTTTTTACCATCCCTTATCGACTTCGCATGAGAACAGAATAATGGAAATTCACATAGTATTATTTTTTTACTTTTTCCTTCTTTTTTTTTGTTTATTTATTTTGTCAGTTGTTGGACTGTACCAGGAAATGTCAATAATGCACTCCAAATCAGAGTAATGGAATAATCTTTGATGAAATCTCTTGATTCACATCGAGAACACTAGGTAATTCTTTCTTCTTTATTTTCAAGATCTATATGTCATAGCTGGCATTATAAGCAGAATCTTTTTCCATATTATCTCTAACAGCTAAGGCATCCAAGGAACTGAGATAGATTACTTGGCAGAGATAAGTTATAATGGACTTGGAACAATACATTGTATTGAAAGTTAAAAATAGATGGATTACTATTGAACACATGGTTTGATAGTTTTACTCTTAACTTATAGGCATTTTTAAATCATAAAAATCAACTAAATTTGAAGAGGATGGATCACCTACAATCAATTGTATGCTGCAACCCAGCTTTTTATGCAAAAATTTTAGTTTCCAGATTTGCCTATAAAAATAATATCATATTTTCAAAAGAAAAATTCTTAGAAAAGGGTGGTGGATGCCTTTTGGAGAGCTGATTATGGACCCTTCTTTGCCAGTCAACCATTTAAAGCCAACCCCAACTTACTGGTAGAAAGGCTAAGATGATGATGGTGATAATATACTCGTGAGCCTTTGCATGTCCATCTTTTAGATTCTCTATACAAAATGGAGAACAATCTCTGTATACAAAGCTTTGTTTTTGGATTTTATAGTACCTCAAACAGTAATATTAGTGGAAATATTTCTGAATATGTTTGGCGATATCTACAGGGGCATCAACGTACGGAAGCTTAAGTGAAGATATCAACTGTTATCGACTTTCTGATGGCTCAATGGTACATGCATGGTTTTCGTAATGCATGTGATTAATCACTAGTTTTAGAGAAAAATAAAATAAAAATGAATCCAAGTTACTGTTATGTTGCAGAGATGCCGCATACTTGGTGGAATTTTCAGATACAGGTCGAACCTCAAACTCCAATTCCCCATTGACAAACAAGATACAATTTTGCTCCTTCCAACAAATACCATTCTATGAATGGATCTGACCAAACTTCCATTCAATACAACAGCTTGGATTAGAGAAGCTGGACCTGGTGCCTCTCATCCATGTTCAAGTCTATGAGGGAAAAGGGGGATGCAAGTCCAAGTAAAGGTTGTCTTCTCTGCAATTGAGGGCCTATGACTCAGTTCATTCATAGATGAGGCCCACTTGACTGCATTGTCAAATGATCAAGACCAGCACCCATCTGCTTGCCCCTACCTTTGGGGATGATAGTACAGAAGACACACTGATGGGAGAATCTGAGCTGCCTAATTAAGCTGCATAGTCAGATAATGAAGGCCACACGTCTGCTCAAATCTATCGCTTGTGGATGATTGTACAAAAAACATGCAGATAGGAGAATCCTACCTGTCTGATTTTCTCTACTGAGTGTAGACTATTTTGCTGAATTTTTTCATCACCTGTTTGCTTGAAGGCTGTTACTGAGAAAGATAGGATTGTCCAATTGATGCGATATTTATACAGTTGCCTGTCAACCATAGGGCTTATAAGATTGACATACCAGATAATACACCCATGAGTCGTACAGGCCTAGTCAAACAGTGGACCCTTAGACATAAGGGCAAGCTCCAAATTGAAAATGAGTCAATAGGTCTCTTGTTTGTCAAGGGTGGGCAATTTTGTCTTCAAAAGGGATTCTTCAAATTGAGCATAGATGTTCCTCATCGCTTGTGCGTTCATCAGCTAGCTAGGCTTCATAAATAGCTTTTGGGAAGGAATGGTCACTTTACTTTTAGGATAAATCCGTAAAATGATCTGTCAAAATGTATGAAACACAAACATCATGGTGGGGCCCACGAGTCCTTAAAGAATGAAAATTGAAGGCTGAAGTAGCACAAGCCATAGAAAGTAAATTCCCACCCTAGAAAACTTCCTAACCTGTTTATAAGGTTCCATGGAAATGGATGAATGGAAAACATAAATATCAACTTCATTCAAAACCTCTGCAGCACCCAACAAGTTTTCAAGGGTAGGCTTTCAATCCCCACTGTTTACTGTGGTGTGGTCCACTTGAGAGGCCCTACTTTAGGCAGAATGTATCTAAAATCAGACTGATCAAGAAAAAGTGTCGTTTGTGAGTATGTAGTGTGGGACCCACACTGAAAAGGGGATGGTTATTTCTCGCCAGCGTCATCTTTCTTCTAAACATCCATCTTACATGCCAGGGCACATTCAGGGTGGCATCAATCATATGAGATGTCCTGGATCGCACACATGCATGCCAACGTGTGCCGTGAATTACCTCTTCAATCATTGTCTCTGCGCGAATTGCCTAGCGGTTGTCAGCATGCAATGCCAAATTGCCAATAACATGTCAAAATGGGGTATTCATGCTTGAAATGTTTGAAATGATTTAACAGTCCTGCAGCATCAGGATGTGCAGTGCTGCAGTTGCCCAGTCTTTACGAGTGGGCCCATGGTTCACTCATTGAATTGATGGCCGCCACCATGCAAGAGATGCCCCCAAAGACCTCCCAGATGAAGATCCTAACTCTCTGATCAGGGGGCACAAGTAAAAAGTCATGGGAACTACAGCAAATCATCTGGCAAGGCCCAAAAAATTTATACAGCTACGATCTTCAATCTGAGAGCATATTGGGGCATCACCCATCGATGGTGCAGCCAATCAGATTAAGGGGCACACGTGCATAGGTGCACAGGTGAGCATGACACTCTCTCTCTCTACACACACACACACACACACACGTTGAATGGAATCACACACAAGCATCCTGGAGTTCTCCCATTAGATGATTAGATTAGGCCAATGGACTCGCCCATGCCATTTATCACTAGCTTTGGCTTGTCCTCGGCTAATCATAGGGTCTAGATTTCTAAGTCCAGGCCTGCCCTTGGACCTAGTTTAGGGCCCCAAGCTTGGCTCTATGGGGTTCGGTGCCACCTGACCCATTGCCAACGCCTTTGCCGTATTTGAATTTAAATAAGGCTGTGTGGGGATCCCTTGCCAACAAAGGTAAAATTGGTTGCACTACCCGGCCTGGCCCAGGTGGTCCAACCTTTTAGGACCAGGACGTGGTGGGCCATTAAACTTAGCTGCGAACCAGGTTCAAGCTGGCAAACTAGGCCCATGTAGGCCAATGCACTACCTGTGCTCATCAAGGACAGGCCGGGCCTTAGCATTATTGGGTCAAGGACAGGCAAGGCATTTCGGGCCAATGCCAGGCTAAAGGCATTGGGAGCTAGGGCCCGGCTAAGGCTGATCCAAACCCACCTGGCCCTAGCTTGACCCATTGTCACCTCTACTTGCCAAAGTATATATATATATATATCAAAACACAGACCCAGCCCATTTGGCTATTGGATTCAATCCCAGCCCATGGGCATAGTGCTGCCAGAATGAACTATGTAGGCCTAGTTGGGCTCATCCCACTTTCCTCCTATTTGTCGGACCCTTTGAAAGCTTTTCTCTTTCATCTTGAGCAAACAGTCATGGATTCTTCAACCAGACAAACCTGTCTCAAAGCTAGAGATAGAAGGAGAAGGCAATGGTAATTTTCATATTTGTGGGGATGTCATACACACACCACATTGACTTTAAAATGCTTGAATTGACTACTTTAAAGGAAAAAATAAAAACAAAACGAAATAAAAAAGGGCCAACTAAAACGCAGTCTTGCATACTTCCCTTTAGTCTTGCCATTGTCTGGTAAAATCAGAAAATTTGAGGAACTCTGTAATAAAAATTTATAACTTATTCATCTTAGACTTATTATCATTTCAATTAATTGTACTTCAGGAATGTGATAGACATAAACATGGGTATCAAGGACCGTAGACAATTCAAGAGCTTGTAATAATCTAATGCCATTGCTACCTCGAATGCTTGCATAGTTGAAGTTATATTATGGATAATTGGTTCAAATATAAGGTAATTGACTTTCAGATTATTCATTAAAATATTGTTAGAGTGAAATTAAGTCACTAATGCCCGGGTAGTAATAATAATAATAACAATGGAAAATACTGCAAGTTATATTATTTTATCCGACCATCATATAGGCCAATTATGGTTTTATAATTAGAAGTTGTATTTTAGAGCATGTTTAAATTGGTAGAATCTAAAAAGTAGATTTAAAATGGAAAATTTAATGTCTTAGGAAAAAAATGGATAAGGAAACTCCTGAAAACTAATTCTAAAAAGGTGGTTTCTTTTAGTTTTTGTGATTTTCAAAGAAATATGGAATGTCAATGGTCAAAAAGTGATATGCCTTTCAAAAAGTGCAGAAATGCAGATTATCAAGGTTTTTGGAAGAAAATAAAAATGCCATTTTTAAAGGAAATTTGTGAAGAGGAAAATAGTTTTTTCACATTTTACTTTATTACTCCAACCAGTATGAAACATCATATCAGTAGAAAATTCTTTCTTATTCATGATTATTTTTGGGATTCCAACAATGCAAACAGGCAGGTAGATCATCCTCATGGACATTAGCTTGTTCAAGCAATTAGATCAGCCAAAATTCCATGCTCAACAATCATACATTGATGGATGTTATTATCCAATAATACACTTACCATGATTATACACACACCCTATAGTGAAGTAAATTCCATGGAACTATAGGTCCCAATTATGCAAACTGAAAACCAAATGCATTATACAAATTCTCTGCCTATCCAACTACCTCATTTTTAAAAAAAATAGATGCATTATATGGTTCCTGAATTGCTTCATATGGTTAACTGATTTTTTTGGCAAACAGAATATTTAAATGCCATCATTTCATTGAGGAATGCGACTGGGACTCAATGCAAATGAGATGGAGAAGGGGCCTAGCAGCACATGTCCCAATGTTGTGTGCTTGTGGGAGACTAAGGTTGTTGATATTGCACCAAAAATCAGGCCGGTCTACTTATCAGGTGGGTGACAAGTGTAAGTTGAATGTGAACCCATGGTTATTTTCTTTGCCAACTTTCCAATTTTCTATTACTAGCGTGGCGCAACCAATGTGCGGACCACACTTGAGTTTTGGAAGTTCATATTCGCAGTGGAACACCATTTTTACATAATTTGAGGGTCTAACAGGGTTCTCCCCTGCTGCCCCACTATGTGATGATTTAGATTGTTCATCCAAAAGTTTGTGCTAAAGATGGTCCACACATAGAAAATCTTACTCATTTGAAAGCGACTTGAAACAATGGTCCATATGTTATTGGACCTTGAAGATGTCATATCATGGTGTTTATATTCTCTGTCATCCGTCCACTAAAATGGTATCTCAAGTCATGGTTCGTATTTGATATTTTGAGGAATCTCATCAATATCTCAAATTGGTGGGTGATTTGGGTTAGGTATTGCAGTAGGTGTTTCAGTAACGATACCTACGTAATTATCACATCTTTCCCAATGCGGATGTGACAACTTACTTTTTTAACACTTAAATTGAGAAATTTACAACATCAATGTGGAGCCATTGTAATGTATGTTACTTATCCACACTGCTCATTTGTTATGCTAGCTGAGTTTATGGCATGAACAAAAAAATGAGGTAGATCCAAAGCTCAAGTGGACCACACCACAGGAAACAACAGGAATCAAACACCTATCATTAAAAACTTTTTTGGGCCTTTAAAAGTTTTGCATATAACTAATATTTGTGT